>NW_020438955.1:464861-480216 GCF_000699045.2 Agrilus planipennis
CCCTCTTCAGCCTGCTTTCAGGAATCGTGGGAATGGGTGGGTGGTGGTTCGGGTGAGAAAGATGAGACGGACGAAATGAAGACAGAAGAGAGTGAAAGATTATCTGTGGAATATTACTGCCTCAGTATTTGGCTAAGTGATCCAAGGAAACCACAGAAAAACTTGGACCAAGGCAGACGGACCCGGAATAGAACCGGCGTCCTCCCGAATGCTAAGCAATGGTCTAGACCTCTAGGCCATGCCGCTCGGTGGTGCATAGATCCCTGCAGATGCTTACCACGGAAAATGCTTGATACTTCATGCAAGCCAATCAAGGAGTCCTCTCTCACCATAACTCAGGTAACCTGCGTCTATGGGGGTAGCACTTAATATAAGTCTATTAGGGAATATTCTTTCACAATAGCGTACCACAGAGAGATTCACACATGTGAATCAGGATTCTGCCCACAGATATTGAGAATGAAGTGAACAATACCCTCATGAAATTGACTACTCTCTAAAATGAGACAAAACGACCCTGCGGTCAATACCTGTTTCTTTTCCTCTTTCTTTACCCCATTCGTTCACTCCTGCAAGACTGTGACATTTAAAAACCTGATACGCTCCTCAAATTCCACACTTTAAAATTGTGGTGTACTCTAACAAAAGGTACACAATTCGGAGGAAGATGTAAAATTCTAAAACCCGATATATCCTTCTGTTACTTTAATAACCATTGTCTAGCGTTTCCTCAGGTAATGATCTATCCATCCACTGCTGCTATTTTATTTCTTCATGTGATCCAAAGTGTTAACCAAAAGCTTCTTTAAGTTTGGATGGAGGTGGAAGTCTGGAATTGCTGGGTTCTCCAGCATATATTCTAACACTTCGTAGGTACTTTAATACCCCCAGGTATTTCATGATAAGAGCACTTTGATGGGTAAATGCGTTGCTCTTAGAGAAGCCAGATAGACTGTAAACTTGACTTGTTGTGCCCCACTATAATAAAAATAGTGATGAGAATGTTTAAGTTCTTGGTCAGAAATTTACCAAAACCAGCAAATCAACAAGATGGCGACGAACTAGGAAACTAGAAACAATTCGATATACGCGTATGCTCAAAGTAACAATCGGGCTGCAACAGGAATATGGGATTTTACGGAAATCCGGAGATTGGCTCAGGAGTAGATATGCGTGACCAACCAATTTTCGTACTGACCACATATAGAAAGAGTGAGGAGTTAAGTATATCTGGGTTGTATGTTGGGAGACAATAATAGGGATTAGTGGCGCGTAAATAATCAGGTAGCGGAAGGGAAAATGGTGAGAATGATATGTAGGGAAATGATTTAAGCAAAATAGAGGAATCTAGGTATGCGGTGAGGCTGTGGAGAGATTGGTTCCAATTTATTTAGAAAGCGGGAAGAGTATCAGAGTCTTGGCTAGAGTGAGAACAGGGAATGAGTGTAGAAGGTGGAAATACTGGCTCAAAGAGGTGGACAGAAGGTATAGTTGTGTGATAGGGAGGCAGAATACCTAGCGCACGTGCTGGAGGTATGTGAGGGCAGGATGATAGAAGAATGTGGGCAGTCAGTGAACGAAGGGGGGGGGGATAGTTTGAGCTTATTAAAGGAAATATTAAGAAAGAGGAGGCTATAACCGTTTTATGATGATTCAAAATTCAACTCATCCAATTCTAAGTATCCCCTCACACTTGTTCTTCGTTCTCTAACTACCTTGTTACACATATGTAAGAAAATCCAACCGATCGGTAAGCTAGCTCTCTGTCGACCTCCGGACCAGCAGAAAAAAATACTTCGCCGCTTCATTTTATTTACATTATTTACGATAATGGTTGCATCGCTCCGTCCCTTTTTTCGTCGTGTTTTGAAATTTTTACGTTAAGGGTTCACTGAAACGTCAATTATTCCCGTGGGCCACAAATCAAGCCCATACTACAATGCTCTCCAATTAAATCTTTAATCAACGAACAAAAAAAAATAGGACCAATAATTAACTGTCCGTTTCTTGAACGGGTCCTGTTTATTCGACAAATTGCACTTTTCAGAACATAGCGTGCCGTCACGATCGCCGCCACCCTTTCCATTTAAATCTCCTTTTGTTCGTAAAACAAGTTCGTAGCCACACAATGGACCCCGTACACATCACTATTGGCTACTTCAATGCTACGTTTAGAAAAAAAAAGCTAGCAACCACGGAGTTCAAAGGGCGAAACGATGTCTTTTAAACATTCTACCTTCCCAATAAAAAAATTAAAAAATGGATCATATGATGCATACGATCAAGAAAACACGAGGTAGGAGTAATAACTAGACGCAAGCCTCAAACAGTTGTGCTCGTCGTCTGCTGCGCAGTGACACAGTGCGCATCCAATATATAACTAGACAAGGAGACAACATAAGAATGCATAAAATAATTCGAAGTGGTCTGTATTCTGTCGAAACTGCCAGACGCGGATCGTGATTTCGATCATTTTGGATCTCATCAGCGCGTCGCAGACAGCTCCGACAGAACACAGACCAACTTTTACCTGCTGTCTTAACAGCGCGTTTTAGAAAATACCACAAATGGCGCGGTAAACGCCATCTGTAGTACGATGCTACATTTTAAGATTACGTATGCTCCAACAAGGTCCGCTTGTGTGGATATCTACTTGCTGAAACGAATCCCGGCGTAGCTAACCTCAACGTGATATGCACGTTACCATAATCGAATAAAATTATTCGAAGTGGTCTGTATTCTGTCGAAACTGCCAGACGCGGATCGCGATTTCGATCTTTTGGGATCTCATCAGCGCGTCGCAGACAGTTCCAAAAGAACACATGACGCCTAACTAAATTATTGAATATTTGTTAAATTATTCTCCCACAAATTTTAAAAAAATCAATAAAGCTTTGTTACGGACAACTCACTTGAACAATGTAACAAAGTTGTCAACATTAGAAACGGGAGAGATTTGGAGTAACAAACGTTGTCAACGATAAAAAAAGAAGCAGCTGAATAACTGGTATGCACGAATTCACTTTTGTAAACAAAATGAATGGAGGTTATGTCCGAACACGATCTCCGATCCAAAAACTTTATAATGAAACTGGAATATAGGCAAAGTTACCGTTGTTTCACGTTCAGTCATGAAAGAGAGGATTGCACGTTATACAATGTGTACCCAATTGTTGCGGAAAGTGTAATACTCTGTCCCGACAATAGATATAATCCTTAAGCCTACCTCAACTGGAACAGAGTTCTCGTTTTTTTTGGGAAAAGTTTTACTACAGGGTTTCAACATACATATACTCGCAGGTATCAGGTGTCAAATTAATGAAGCACATTTACCAAAAGTTACGTTAGTGATTATTTTTACCTTATTGTTAGAAAAATAGCCGTCTAATGGATACTAACGAAACTATTAACAGATGGAGATTGAAAAAAATTTATTTGATTCATAGTTCATCAGGAGGTGCTTCGTTAAATCGTCTTCTCCTATTGTAATCTTACGATTCTAAGAATTTATTTTCATTAGGTATTTTCATTTTAATTTATAGTAAAATTACAATTGAGTGAATCATCATCATAAGGTCGTCAGTCCTAAGACTTGTTAGACATACACCTCGACTGTTTCCTAATCTTCATAGTAATCTAATCTAAGTCTACCTCTACCCCTCCTAACTCCCATTTCTGTCTCTAACACGTCTCTCATTAGACCTTCATGCCTAAGCCTCATTAGACCTATTTCTTATTGACTTCCAAAGAGTCCTCTGTTCTCCTATTCTTTCTAATAATTTTTCATTTCTGGCCTTCTCTGTCCACGGTGTCCCTATCGTTCGTCAGTAACACCACATTTCGAACGCTTCCAACCTATTCTTTTCCTCTGCACCCACCTTCCATGTTTAGCATCCGCACAGCGCCGCGCTCCAAACATGAATTTCTAAATTAACCGTTTGCTAGCGTAGAAGTGACTTCTTTTTATTGAAGGCGACTCGACCCTGCGCTAACCTCTGCTTTATATCTCTACTACTCCTTCCGTTCTGCCTTACCTGACTTCCTCGATACCTAAAATCAGCCACTTCTTCGTCTCCTACCTTTATATTCGCTCTTTCCATACTTTTTCTTCCCCTGCACACCAGTATTTTTATTTTACTTTTGTTTATTTTCATACAATACTGCTTTGTCAATACCGCTTTCATCGAGTGAACTGAGTGAATAAACAAGCATATTTTAAGACGAAAAAATCGTTATAAAGACAGGGAATAGAACACGTGCCAGCCGTGAGTTATTGCTTGACCAGGCGCGCTGTTCATCACTGGGCCAATCAACAGATTTGAAAAGCACACTTACGTATAGAAAGGTCACGGCTGCGAAACGTGTAGGAAAAGAAAAAGTTAGAAACGTTTGTGATATGGTGTGATAGGAGAATTTTAAAAATGTGGATAGAAAAGATTAGAAATGAGAAGCTACCTACTGGAGAAGTAGAAAAACAGGTGGAGATATGGAAGTCAATCAGGAAAAGGAGACACTGCAGACAGGATTCCTTCTGAGACATTAACGAACAGTTACAAATATTATAGAAACGCAAACAGGGTTAAAGGGAAACAGAGAAATGATATTTACAAAATACCTTGCACAATCACAACTTATCGAGCGTAGAACAATATAATGGATTCAGTTTGAAAAGTGCACTACTTGAATTCGACGGCAACGTAAAACAATCCCAGCACAAAACAGAACAAAATTTTCGTTCATACGTTCATACGTTTATGGAGGCTGTAATTAATAGCGTTGCAGCTCGGATTTTAATGCCCTTTTTACCGTTTTATAGATGAGCTTTTAGGGAAAGTTTAGGTTTTGTGGATCGCCGTTTTACGACTTGAATGAGCCGAATGCAACCAGTTTTAGTGAACAAAATCGGAAATGAAATGGCCACTCGAGCGTGAGCTGAACCGTTATGACCATGCCGGAATATTAAATAATTATGGACCGCTACAATTGCCACGGAAAAGGCGATACTGCACGTACATGTTTACGTACTTACGAGGGTGGATTGATAAGTTTCCGGCCTGACCAAGAAAAACAAGGTTTTTAAAAATTTTTTTTTTTTATTTCTCAACATAATCTCCTCCAAGGCTGATACATTTCTCATAGCGGTGTTCCAGTCTATTAATGCCATCTCTATAGACTGATTCGTCAAGCTCCTCAAAATAACCATTTACAGCTTCGATTACTTCTTCATTGTCCGCAAATCTCTTACCGCCAAGCCATTTTTTGAGATTAGGGAACAGAAAATAGTCACTCGGGGCTAGGTCTGGAGAGTAAGGAGGGTGCGGCATCAATTCAAACTTTAGATCGTTGATTTTAGCCGTCGCAACGATTGACGTGTGCGCTGGTGCGTTATCGTGATGAAACAAGATTTTTTTCTTCGCCAGATGAGGTCGTTTAATTTTCACCTCGTGGCTCAAACGTTGCAATAAGTCTGCGTAGTATTGACCAGTGATAGTATTACCCTTTGCAAGGTAATCAATGTATATAATACCTCTTGCATCCCAAAAAACAGTAGCCATAACCTTGTTCGCCGAAAAAATTGTTTTTGCCTTCTTTGGAGTTGGTTCCCCTGGTCCAATCCACTGTTTAGACTGTTCTTTGGTTTCAGGAGTGTAGTGGTGGACCCACGTTTCGTCAACGGTTACGAATCGACGCAAAAATTCGCTTGGATTACGCTTATACAATGACAAATTTGCGGTAGAAATGTTTTTTCGAATCAATTTTTGGTCGACTGTTAGCAAACGCGGCACCCATCTTGCACAGAGCTTTTCCATATGCAAATGTTGGTGCAAAATATGTTGCACACGTTCATATGACATCTTACAGGTCTCAGCTATCTCACGCACTTTCAATCTGCGGTCTCCCAGCACTATTTGATGAATTTTTTCGATCATATCTGGAGTTGTGACCTCAACGGGGCGTCCTGAGCGAGGCCCATCAGAGGTGCTCACACGACCCTTTTTAAACTCGGAAACCCACTGCTTAACGGTTGAATATGACGGGGAGGATGTCCCCAGTGTTGAGTCCATCTCTTTTTTAATTTCCTTCGGCGTTAACCCCTTCAAATAAAAGTATTTGATGACAGCACGATTTTCCTGCTTTTCCATTTTTACGAAAACCACAGAGGCGTCTTGTTCAGCGTGCTGTCAAACCTACACTAGCAAGGAGATCGGGCTGAAACTATAGCTACAAGCTATCCAAGGATGGTACTATAGAATGTCACCTCAAGGTAGGCCTAGTGGCGTCATCTCTTGGTTAGGCCGGAAACTTATCAATCCACCCTCGTATGTCTATGTATAGAAATATGTTATTTATCTTCATCAAATCTTATTGATTGCTTTTTAGAACCATTCGCATCGGGTTAGGTTTTTGTTATTATTCCTGGTCTCCGTGGTTAGCAAAAGATGTGTCCAGCAAGAGGTTTAAGTGTAATAAGAACACTTAAGTTCTAGTTAAGTTTATCAAAAAATAAATTACTGATCAAGCCAATGAAGCTCTTAAAGAGCACATTTATGTACTTACACGTAATATCCTACTAAAGACAGTGTATGGCCGTGTAGTAGGTATTTGCTGCCACTGAAGTGTTTTATAAATAAGACAAGACCTTATCCTTACCTACTTAGGCATATAAACTTGTCTAACTGGATTAAAGAAGCAGCCGTCAGACGTGATAAGCACGTAAACCAATTTTAAGTTACCTTCATTTCTAATAATCCAATTTCTGACCAAGAAACTCCAAAATTCAAGGCCTTGTATAACACACGAAATACTTTAGCAACATCGGAAACTCACTAGATGACGGTTCACTACCTCTGTTTGGACATTATGTAAGCGTAACAACGTCAAGTGTACAATTATTATGTGTTTTCGGTCTTTCTGGACGTCGTATTTCGTATACCGAGGGCTGTTCTTCTCTGTCTTACAATTGGTTGCCTTGAGTACTATTGATGTTCTACAAACGGTGTGTTGAACGCCATTTGTGACTCAGTGCACATACTGTGGAATTCAGAGTATGTTCAACAGAGTCTACATACGTTGATGGATGTCTACTTTCTGAACTAAATCTAGGCACGTAACCAATATGATCTCATGAGCGAGTAGCAAGTAGTTTTGACAGAACACAGACCAATTCTACCTGCTGCCTCGAGACAACGTTTCATCAAGTACCACAAATGGCGTGGGGTATTGCTCAGTCCACATATACCGAGCGGCATGGCCTAGAGGTTTAGACCATTGCTTAGCATTCGGGAGGACGTCGGTTCGATTCCGGGTCCGTCTGCCTTGGTCTAAATTTTTCTGTGGTTTCCTTGGATCACTTAGGCAAATGCTGAGGCAGTAATATTCCACAGATAATCTTTCATTCTCTTCTGTCTTCATTTCGTCCGTCTCATCTTTCTCACCCGAATCACCACCCACCCATTCCCACGATTCCTGAAAGCAGGCTGAAGAGGGCCTTCCGCCCTACCTTCCGGCGTAGTCCGGAGGGACTGCCCGCCCACCCTCAGCATTACTGGCTAGTGGGAATGAAACACCCAAACGTTTTTTTTTTTCCACGTTTAGTGGTGGTGTCTTTTTTTTGTTTTCGTGGAAGAGGGGAAATCTTCAAGAAGACACCCTGCCATCCGTACGACTGGAACTGAGGAAGATGTTCTCGGACCTACCAGCTAAAACCCCTCTACTTTAGGCCGTTATAGGACCAATCAATTCAGGTCCCCTTCAGCCGTGTGTTTTTATGTGTTTGGTGATTGTAAATGACAACATGGTGTTGTCTAGGTTTCGACTGTATTTATATCCTCCTGTTGGTCATGGACGAGGCTTGTCATGGTACCAGTTCATGATATTCCGCATGGGCGAGTTTCTTGTTGTTTGTAATGCTGGAATTTTTCTTGTCTTTATAGATTTCTGCTGATTCTCTATTAGCTTCCAGTACTACTCCCAGGTACTAGAAAGCAATTGGGTGTCAGTAAATAGAATCTGGTGATTGCCCTCTCCAAGTGTGTGCGAACTATTTCTATTACGCTGAGTTACCGTGACATAAACCGATCTTTTTGTGGCACCAATATAAACTTTGCCACAGCTACAGGGTATCCACTAGACTCCTGAGGATGACAGCGGGTCCCTTTTATCTTCACTGGATCTTAGGGAACTTTTTATTTTCTTGATCGGCATACATATAGGCTTTATAAGGTGTTTCTTAAGGATCCTACTTATTCTGTCCGTTGCACCTTGTAAATAGGGTATGAAGGTCTTTCATTGGCAAGGGGCCTCTCATCTTTTATGTTCTTATCCAGACAAGATGGTAGAGACCGTCTAATTTCCATGGCGTTGTACCCTTTCCTCTTAAGAGCTGCTTCTATGTGTTGTAGTTCCTTCTGTAGATGCTTTATTCAATTAATTTATAGCCAGTTTGTAAAAAAGAATTACCCCGCGTACGAAAGGTTTATGACTAAATCCTCTCACCCCTTTTACGTACGTAACATTTAATAGAAACTGGAGTGATTCGTGGCTTTATCCAGAAACGCTATAACCTTTACACAAAGAGTCACTTACTGTCAAATAATGTTGTCTGGAAGTAGTGGAACGACCCACCAGGTACCGTAATTTAGTTTGGATAAGCCTGTTCCTTAATCGCTGCTTGTTCTCCTTCTGTTGGCTTCGGGGAAATTAAATTGCGGTTTCACCCTTACACAAACGCCGGTACATCGTCGTCGTATTTCTCATTGAACAGAACGAGGCAAGTCTTTCACATACCTGCCTAAGCTAATATACACAGACATAACCTCAATAAATGAAATTCGATGTTAAGATGTTGTCTGTATTAGTATGGAATTAATAACTTATCGAATGTTTCAAGATACTGCTACAGAATTGTGTTATCCTTTATGAAATTAGGCTGCGGTGTCATTTTCTAGGGTTTCGTTGAGTAATAGTAAAAAAAGAACCCATATAATGACGTCCGTCCTTGTCTCTCTTGCTTTCGTAGCAACTACAGCGTAAGACGCGCATAAAATGAAACTTTGCGAATGGATACTTTCAATAAGGATCTCGTTTGAAATGTAGCATTTCCTTTAATATTATTTCTCTATGTAGGTATCTACGGTACATCTTAAAAATAGTCAAGGATGTAGGGTAGCAACAGGTAGTCACAGAATTTTGAACAAAATCGACGACAAATAAATATTATGATAAGATATCGAGGAGGGTGTATATTCAGTCACAGCTACGTTTTAATTTGTATATCGAAGATGCGATAAATATTATTGATAACAGGACAATTTTTCGGAAAAGACATACAAGGGCAACAGATTAGCATAGGAAGAGTTAGAATAAACGTTAAACAAAATGGAATCGGTATTGAAGAAGATAAAATGAAAATTAATAAACATAAAACAAAAATATTGGTACAATAGGGATCCGTCAAATGGGCATACACCATCTGGTAGCAAAATTTATGACTCGAATGAGGGAAAAATTTACATAGGAACTGTGCATGCAAATTGTAAAATTGTTTATTAAAATAATAAAACACGTTAAAAAAGTAAAAAATTTTTTGATGATGGAGTCGACCAAGTTTTCTTCTAAAGTTAAATCAAATAAAAAGTTAATATGTTCAGTGAAAAGCTGCAATAGCACTTCAGACATAGATCTTCACTCTTCACCTACATTAACTACTTTCCAATAAAAATTAACTGTTTTATATATGTAAAGAATGTATTCGGAAAATTAGAGAAAAAAGTAAACTAATAGAAGCTTGGATGAAAGCAGTAGGTATCAAAGAAGTGAATTCCGGAATAAAAATTTGTTCACGTCATTTTAATGCACATGATTATATTTCAGCAAGTATTTACCATCAGCCATAACCTTAATATTTAAAACTAGAATCATACTAAAATTATAAAGTGAGAAATTATTTATTCCTGTGTAATTGATTTAACACAATTCTAATGATACGATATAAGTATTTTGAGGTTAAGAACCTACCTGCTGCAATACAACAAAGTTGCAATAATGTGTTTGCAACGTTCTCTTAAATCGGTTTTGCACGTGCAAGTCATTGATATGATATTGCTTAAATCACCCAGAATCACCTCACCAATTATATAACGTGAATCACTTTTTAAAACCGAAGTTTGTAAAAAGTAGGCAGTAATCTTGACGGAATTTGAAGACTAGCTTCCGGATTTGTTATTTCCGAATTTTATAATGTGATTGGCATTAAAAACACACTCACTTTCAACGAAATTTCCTTTCCGAAGCTTTGTGTCAGCCCAATCACATATTGTGTCAATGTTTATCATTTTATCGTAATTTAAAAACTTGGAAATTGCACGGTACACTTTAGGAACTACGATAAATTTTCCCTAATCGGCGCCATGTTTTTAGGCTCCTCCCATTTGACGGATCCCAATAAGAGATGTAAAACTAGAAGAAGGCCCTGATTTAGATATTTCGGGAATTAGATGCCTCAGGATAGAAAAAGCGCTAGGGATATTAAACAAACAATAGCGGAGGGTGTGGTTCCTTTTAACAAAAGGATGTTACATAGAGGGCGCTATAAAAGTCAACATGAAAGATGCGATGATGTGTAATTCTCTCGCAATTAATAACTGACTGAAGGTTACGCAGGATGTTTTCATTATCTAGTAAATTTATCTCCAAACACTGGGTACAATATAAGGGTCATATATATACAATTTATACACACCACCTACTCAATATTAATGATTTGCAAATGGCCTAATACAGTGAAGGTTAGACGATTCGATTTGGTCGTGTAATCGCAACCCCTATTCTGCTTAATTGGAAAGGGGCGTTCTATTACCTAGTGCAAAATGCAAACCCAAATCCTTTGTCTTAGACGAACTTTGCCGAATGGCTCAATAAAATTTACGTAATGTGGTGAGCCACTTCATTAAGGAATTCCTCATTTGGGTCATCAACTAACCTCTGTAAATGTAGTTGTAATCACTCGTAAGGATAACAAAAAATTCGTTCAACTAATTTTTCAAACGGTTAGGTTAGAATACATTAAGGAACTATCTCTGGGCATAAATATTTGGCGTCGACACAAACACAAACGTATAACACAGTAACCGATCATAAAATAATCATATTCGATTCAGTAATCTACTCTAGGTCGATCTACCTCTACTCTTCCTAACTTCTGTTTCTGCCTCCAATATATGTCTCTGAATAGACCTTCATACCTGAGAAGGTGTCCTGCCAACCTATCTCGTCTATTTTTTATTGACTTTCAAAGCGTCCTCTGTTTTTCTATTCTTTCTAATTCATTTCTATCCACGGTATCCTAATCATTCGCCTGTAACATCACATTTCGAACGCTTCTAACCTCTTCTTTTCCTTTATTAAAGGCGATTCGACCTTGCGCTCTTCTCTTCTTTGTATCCCTACTATTACTTGCGTCCTGATTTATCTGACTTCCGAGATACCTAAAATCAGCCACTTCTTTTAATGTTTCGTCTCCTATCTTTACATTTGCTCTTAAATCAGTGGAATTAGGGATCTAATATTTTGAAGGGTATATTATTTGAGTGTTTACACTTTTACGTTAGGTAAACTAAGAATATGATCAGAATAGGTGCCTATTCCTGCTTGACATGTGTTATGTTTTATGCGTTTTGAAATGTGGTTCTATCGAAAAATCCTGAGAATTTTTTGGGTTGAATGGGTCACCAACGAAGAGGCGCTCAGAAGGATGAATTGCCATGCTGAGCATATTCACATCATAAAACAACGAAAGCTGGAATACTTGAGCCATGTAATGAGAGAAAGGAGGGGACCTGGTAGAAGGAGAATATCCTGGCTTGCCAACTTACGAAGTGGTTTGGTGTGACTTCTATTGAACGGTTCGACCCTACAACCAACAACGCACCCATAGCCATGACGATAGGCAACATCCGGAGTGGATAATGTCCATGAAAAATTACACCAAGAATTGAATGATGTACATCAAGGATAAGTGCCATTAACCAAGGGATCAGGTTAGGCTATGATAAGGACAAATGCTATACACCTACTACTAAGTTTAGGTGGTGGAACCAGAGGTACATGCTATGAACCGAAATGCTATGCACTAAAGGATAAGTGTAATAAGTAGATGAGCCATGGCACTTTGGCCTCAAAATCCGTTATATTTTCTTATAAGAGATCATTTTCATCCTTTCCGTTCATCTTTACCCCTTTCCTTTCTACTCTAACGTCATGGTTATCAGCTGTCGTTAGCCATCTTTGACAGCTGTTATCGTCAGCAATCTTTTAGGGCTTTACCTCAAATGCTCTGCTCCTGATTTGCCTCTAAGGTCCTTTTCACATGTTGCTCTCTGATCGTGCTGCTGCGGTTTCGTCACCCTTTTGTCATTTTTAGGTAATGACCCACTAGTGAACGTAAAGGACAAAAATTAATCTTCCTCCAGAGGTCGAACTGCTATACCAGAGGTAAATGCTATGAGTCAAGATATGTGTCAATCAAAGGACTCCGTTTGGGTGTGGAAGAATAGGGTTTCCTTAATTGATATATTTGAAGTCGTATGCGAAAAAGACTAAAGTGAGGTTATGATGGGTAACCGCTTCTTTGCGTTTGTTACCCTGTATTTTGTTGAGATGATGATATCGTTGGTTATTTTGTTAAGAAATTATATTGCCGTTGGGTATTTTATGTATGGTACCTGGTCATGTATTATAATCGTAGACATTAAAGTAAAAGGCAAGCTTTTAAAACACAAAATCTCACAAAAGGGTGTTCAGATTTTCCTTTTCCGTGACGCCTACATACATACACTGCTGCAAAAGAATGAATACGATTTAGCGCCTCTACATCATGAAGTAGAATTTCTTCTGCAAAGCGTCACTTAATTTTATTTAGTCTCGAGAAGATACGGTGCTTTATGAACTTGAACGTTAAACGAAACGTTTTTGATACTCCATCGTATATGTACGAGGAAGAGTTCTGCTAACTTTATACGCGCGCGTTACGTTATTTCTACGTCCTTACCGTCATCATAAACGATCTTTGAGCTTCTGTTACATCTCCGTTCTTATGAGGGTACACTTTCATTAAGTTCAGTCAAAAGGATCCCGCTTGCTTTGAAAAAAGGCAAACTGTGACTTCTTTGAAACTCGAAAAGTTAAACTGATGAACACGAAGAAGTATTCTACGATATTTAGGTGTATTTTTCTTAACATAGTAAAACTTCTTTTCTAATAAAGGTCATTAAATTTACAGTCAACATTATTATCAAAATCGAACGGAGTAGCAGAGCTTTTATACTTAAATTTGTTATTCCAGTTGTTTGTATATTTTGAACATAACCTAATTTAATTTTAAAGCACGATTATTTAAAAGTAAAAAATATTGATGTCTGTATAATGTAAAATATTTCTGTCCGTTCAACGTGTAGTTATCCTTTAAGAGGACTTTTAGACTAATGAATAATTTACGTAATCAAAAACAGTGAGACAATACGCATTAAAGTCGTAATTATTAATTATTCCCCAAAGTGAACTGCTCACAACATAATGTCCCCGCATCACTTGCTAAAATGGACACTACCTATTTCCGTTTTTTTGGGTCAATGAACTCTGAAAATCGCAATTTAATCTTTTAACTGTCAGGATTTAGAATTTAAAAGTCTGCAATAAAAATACACGTCCCTAAAAGAAGAATTAAGATAAGGCTTGTAACGGTTGGCAACGCTTTAAACAAAAGCGTGATATGCTATTCAAGAGGGTGCATTCATTGTAAACAATTACATCTGAGTCAGTTAAAGATCAGTAGTTTTTGTGTCCATGAGAATACACAGATCGGTACTTTTCCATTCGATTTTAACAGGAGGTATTAAATTAACATAAATTAGCAATGTTAATGAGTACCTTCTCTCTACCTAATATTTATGTAAAAATAAAGAAAATAATTTACAATTTATTCAATTTCAAATACAAACACAGGAATTTTGTTTACAACACGTAACATTCTAGGTATCGCAAGAATAGTTATTTGAAACACTGTTGTCGATTCCAGATCAGCTATATTTATTGTCGATTTATGAGCTCTAAAAGTAATGCTAAATAAAAGTAAAACACGATTTCCTTCACAGAAACTGTACGACAAAGCACATTAAAAGAAGAACAGTCGTTCGAACTTAGTACATTTCAAATAAATGTTTTGAGACAGTATCTTTTTCTTTTATTATGTATTTTTCTGATTATGTCAGGATAGCTGAACTTTTTTATGAGGAATTTCCATTGAACTAAACTAGTTTTAGTATTGAAAATAATACTTGGGTCGTGCATGTGTCTTATATTCCATGAAAAATAAGGGCATCGTCAAGTAAATGTGTATAAATACATAAAAGATAAATATTCGATGATTGAATGATGTGGAACCGTTGAATATAGTAACGCTCCAGTGAGGACTCGATCAGGTTTCGTTACATGAGTTTGTTTATTGTACGTTTAATTTTAATTTCATTACATTTGTTTGCAACTATAGTACACTACTTAACGTACATGCACGAATGAGGACCTTCGAAATTTCAACCCCAACTCACATTGCCTTACACTATATCGTTAATAGTCGTGAGCAAACTAAACATCTTGCTCAGTTGGTAATTATTATGTAGCACTGAACACGCTCGAAATACGAGGTCGGTTCAAAAAGCATCCATACATATCGATTAGCTCCTGTCATTCGACTTTTACCAATGATTTGGGGAATGAGACGGGTAGCTGCAAAAAACAAGATCGCATTAACACTGCTAAGGAGCTGTTGGTCCGCGATAACCCAAATTTGCTCCAGAGGGTCATAACTGGCGACGAATCATGAGTTTATGATTATGAAGTGGAAATCAAAGCTCAATCACACCAATGGAAGCTGATGCACGAGCCAAGACCGAAAAAATCACGCCAAGTTAAGTCGAATGTGAAGGTTTTGCTTGCAGTTTTCTTTGATTGGAGGGACGTGGTGTATCATGAGTTCTTGTCACAGGGTGGGACGGTCAATAAAGAATATTTTCTGCATGTTATGCGCAATTTGTGCGAAGCAATTCGCCAGAAACGTCCGGATTTGTGGAAGAACAAAAATTGGCTTTTGCACCATGATAACGCCCCTGCTCACATATTGCTGCTTGTGAGCAAAACTTTGGCCAAAAACAACACACTAATACGCAGTTACCATATTCCCCAGGTATGTCCATCTGTGACTTTTTCTTGTTCCCGAAACAGAAGAGGCCCATGAAAGGACGACGCTACGCTACGACTGAGGAGATAAGGATGGCATCGAAGGAAGTGCTTAGAGGATTGG
>NW_020438955.1:485460-492595 GCF_000699045.2 Agrilus planipennis
GCCGAAACTGAGGCCTATTTTGAAGCAAAGGACAAATCGTACTACAAAAATGGTATCGAAAAGTTGGAGGATCGCTATAATCAGTGTATCACCCTTGAAGGGAATTATGTTGAATAAAAAAAACGAATTTTGCAAAAAAAATGTGTTTTACTATTTTAGGCCGGGGACTTTTCAATTGACCTGTTATATTTACGTAAATAAACTGTTTTAATTGAATTCTATTTTGATGATAAACCTTAATACTAATTGTAAAAGTTCTAACTCAAAAGGATAGATTCTTATGATTATACCCTTGGTTATTTCTTTAAGCTTGGTGCTAAAGATTTAATTATTTAGTCATGACTCTGAAGGTTATCATTAGGTCTAACTTTTTTGGCTTCTCTTATTGTTAAATTTCGAGCGTTGAAACCGCTCTTTAGTCCTGTCTTTAAGTAGTCTACTTTTTATTTCTCTCTCAAAAGTTCTGACACTACAGACTACTTTCAGTTCCGACTTTAAAAACTGCCACTAGTCCTGATGGTAAATGCCATTCTGACTGTAAAACCTTAATCTAAAGATTGGATTCTCAATCGCAGAGTTTTGCCCCTAGTAGTCCTGAATTTAAAAGCTGCCTTTAGTGCTGATAGCATAGATTGGTAGTAGTCCTGTCTATATTCATTACTTTTAGTCTTAGTCCTAAAAGTTTTCCATTGTTCTGTTCCTGAAGGTTTTTCTAGCTAATCCTTATTTTAATGGATGCCTTTGGTCCTGTTGGTAAAGACTGGTCGTAGTTCATGACTGAATTCATTATTCTTACTCTTATCCTAAAATTTCCTCCTAGCCCTAACCCTAAAGGTTGTTCTTAGTCTCAAATTTGAAGACTACTCTTAGTATTGATTCTCAAAAATGCCCATTAGTTCTGATATTTAAGACACCTCGAACTTCTTATTCATAGTTATCGATTTCTAAAGGTTTTTCTAACTAGTCCTTATTTTAAAGGATGCCTTTAGTCCTATTAATAAAGATTAATCGTAGTCCTGAAAGTATTCATTATTCTTAGTTTTAGTCCTATATGTTCTTCCTAGCCCTAACCCTAAAGGTTGACCTGTCTCTAAAAATGCTCATTACTTCTGATTGTTAAGACACTTCGTTCGTCTAATCCACAGTTATCTTTTATTATGTTCTTGAAGGTTTCTCCGCACGGTACTATTAGTCCTAACTGTAAAAAATACTCTTTAATTCTAACATTAAATATCGTTCCTAATTCTTATCCATGGTACCAGTTTTCGCTCTATTCCTCAAGACTTTTCTTATTAGTCCTGACACTTAAGGATACGCTTAATCCTTACCCTAAAAGCTAGACTTAATCCTGCCTGTATTAATAATTTTTAGATTTGACTCAAAGAAGTACTCGTAGTCCTAATCCCAAAGGTTGTTTTTAGTCTTAGCTCTGCGGAATATTATTACTCCTAACTAGAGGACCTTCGTTGTTTCTATCCATAGAATAATTCTATAGAGTGAAATTAGTTTTTTTCCAAACATTTCTCTTACAGAAAATACTACAAACGGCACAGTGAACGCCATCTGTAGCACGATGCTACATTTTAGGATTACGTATACAGACCACTTCGAATTATTTTATTCGATTAAGCTAACGTGCCTATCACGTTGAGGTTGGCTACGCCAGGATTCGTTTTCAGCAAGTAGATATCCACACAAGTGGACCTTGTTGAAAAATACGTAATCCTAAAATGTAGCATCGTGCTACAGATGGCGTTCACTGCGCCATTTGTAGTATTTTCTAAAACGCACTGTTAAGACAGCAGGTAAAAGTTGGTCTGGGTTCTGTCGGAGCTGCCTGCGACGCGCTGATGAGATCCAAAAAGATCGAAATCGCGATCCGCGTCTGGCAGTTTCGACAGAATACAGATCACTTCGAATTATTTTATTCGAATAATTTTATTTCTCTTACACTTAGTTCTTACCGTAAAGACTATTAAGTTGTTTGGGCTCTTTCACAAGTGCTTAATATTATATTTGTAAGATACTTAAGAGTTTATTATTGTTAAAATTATTCATTACAATAATTTGAATTATTTCTATTGCAGAAATTCAAGGCATGACAGGAACACAGGATTACCGTTACAGTATAGAAGGAGGTAAGTTATAACATTATTAACGATAACATTTACCTTTTGGAGATTTTTGATTTAAAGTTGTTCTTTTTGCCTGGCGCCTCCGCCATTAATAATTTATTGCGATATAAATTGAGTTGTAAGATTAGAATTAATTATTACTTTCATTTCCTTATGAACTGCTTTCATGACTAAACTTCATACGAATTAAATAATAGTGCTTCTAATACCAATACCTAGTAATTAATTTAATGACTGCATAATAGACTAATAGAACAGTTTCCACTAAATTAATTTCAATAGCAGACTCGCTATATTGTTTTATTTATGTTCAGTTGCCTTTCAACTGCATTCTGGTTATACCTCATTAAGAATGTTAATATTTCAATCTAATATCGCGTTTTCGTTGGTGAAATTATAACTCGAATGAAAGTTCTGAGATAAACTTGTGACTCAAAAGATTAGAACGTTGAATTCCAACTAAAATCCGACAGTAGGAGGTCGGAGCAGCGCAAACTACAACGAAATCTCGTTGCCGACATTTGGAGCGGATAGCTGCGAATTGCAATAAGAACAAAAAGAAAATGGAATGCAATTCGTCGAGAAACCATTACGAATCTTATTGCTAACGTACCTAGAAAGCTACGAGCACTAATTAAAGTTTTAAGAAAGGGAGAGGGGACAATTGTAACGCTGCCGACACCCTGTTTTTGTTTTAGTTTAAAGATCAACAAGTGCTGCACTTAAATTCGTGTAAATTTTGCTCAATGGCGACTCGTGCCTTCAAAAGTATGTCAAGGGTTGCAAAAACCCAGAATTCTAAACTTAGACGTTGATCATGTCAACCAGAAGAATGGTAAAAAGGTTAGAATTAGTGGAAATACGATAATGGGGTCCCAAAGAATCGAAGATGGATCGTTAAGAAAGAAAAGTATTCATGAGTTTCATTTCAAAATAGACAAGATCTCAAACACATTCTACAAAATGGGACCAGAGCTATCCAGGTGGAGAAGTTCTCTGAGACAATTCGACGCCAGGAAGTAAAAAAAGACTTGGAAGAAGTGGGAATACAGACAACGGTAACCAGTTAGAGACAAGTATCAAGAGGTAAAATCAAGAACAGGCAAGAACTTCCAAGAAACAACTGGACCAAAAACCCAAGTATCATGGAGAAAAGAATAACAGACACTACTAGGCGAACATGAAGTTGTTGAAATCATGACTGTATTCATTACTTTTAGTCTTAGTCCTAGATTTGTCTTAGCCCTAAGATTAAACGTTGTTCTTAAGTCCAATCTTTGCAGACTACTATTAGTCCTGGCTATAAAAAGATCTCATTATTCCTAATTTTAAAGACTCCTCACAGTTCTTATCCTTAGTTATTCATTGTTCTGTTCCTGAAATAAGATGCTGGGGTCCCAAAGAACCGATGATGAATCGTTATGAAAGAAAAATATTCATGAGTTTTGTTTCAAAATAGAGAAGATCTCAGATATACTCTACATGGTGGGACCAGAGCTATCCAGATGGAGAAGTTCTCTGAGACAATTTGACGCCAGGAAGTAAAAAAAGACTTGGAAGAAGTGGGAATACTGAAGACGGAAACCAGTTAGACACAAGCATCAAGAGGTAAAATCAAGAACAAGCAAGAACTTCCAAGAAACAACTGGGCCAAAAACCCAAGTATCATGGAGAAAAGAATAACAGACACTACTAGGCGAACATGAAGTTGTTGAAATCATGACTGTATTCATTACTTTTAATCTTATACCTAAAAGTTTGTCTTAGCCTCTAAGACTAAAGGTTGTTCTTAATCCCATCTTTGTAGGCTTCTATTAGTCCTGCCTCTAAAAAATTCTCTTTAGTCCTAATTTTAAAGACTCCTCGCAGTTCTTATCCTTAGTTATCCATTCTTCTGTTCCTGAAATAAGATATTGGGGTCTCATAAGAACCAAAAATGGATCGTTAAGAAAGAAAAGTATTCATGAGTTTCGTTTCAAAATAGAGAAGATCTCAGACACACTCTACATGGTGGGACCAGAGCTATCCAGGTGGAGAAGTTCTCTGAGACAATTTGACGCCAGGAAGTAAAAAAAGACTTGGAAGAAGTGGGAATACTGAAGACGGAAACCAGTTAGACACAAGCATCAAGAGGTAAAATCAAGAACAGGCAAGAACTTCCAAGAAACAACTGGGCCAAAAACCCAAGTATCATGGAGAAAAGAATAACAGACACTACTAGGCGAACATGAAGTTGTTGAAATCATGACTGTATTCATTACTTTTAATCTTAGTCCCAAAAGTTTGTCTTAACCCTAAGACTAAAGGTTGTTCTTAGTCCCATCCTTGCAGGCTTCTATTAGTCCTGGCTCTAAAAAATTCTCATTAGTCCTTATTTTAAAGACTCCTCGCAGTTCTTATCCTTGGTTATCCATTGTTCTGTTCCTAAAATAAGATATTGGGGTTCCAAAGAACCTAAGATTGATTGTTAAGAAAGAAAAGTATTCATGAGTTTCATTTCAAAATAGAGAAGATCTCAGACACACTCTACGTGGTGGGACCAGAGCTATCCAGGTGGAGAAGTTCTCTGAGATAATTTGACGCCAGGAAGTAAAAAAAGACTTGGAAGAAGTGGAAATACAGAAAACGGAAACCAATAAAAGCAACATCAAGATATAAAATCAAGAATAGGCAACAACTTCCAAAAAACAACTGGACCAAAAACCCAAGTATCATGGAGAAAAGAATAACAGAGAGTACTAGGCGAAAATGAAGTTGTTGAAATCATGACTGTATTCATTACTTTAGTCTTAGTCCTAAAGGTTTGTTTTAGCCCTAAGACTAAATGTTGTTTTAGTCCTACCTTTGCAGGCATCTACTTATTAGTCCTGGCTCTAAAAAATTCTCTTTAGCCCTAATTTTAAAGACTCCTCGCAGTTCTTATCCTCAGTTATCCAATGTTCTGTTCCTGAAATAAGATATTGGGGTCTTAAAGAACCAAAAATGGATCGTTAAGAAAGAAAAGTATTCATGAGTTTCGTTTCAAAATAGAGAAGATCTCAGACACACTCTACATGGTGGGACCAGAGCTATCCAGGTGGAGAAGTTCTCTGAGACAATTTGACGCCAGAAAGTAAAAACAGACTTGGAAGAAGTGGGAATACAGAAAACAGAAACCAGTTAGAGACAAGCATCAAGATATAAAATCAAGAACATCCAAGAAACAACTGAAGCAGAAACCCATGTATCATGGAGAAAAGAATAACAGAGAGTACTAGGCGAACATGAAGTTGTTGAAATCATGACTGTATTCATTACTTTTAGTCTTAGTCCTAGAAGTTTGTCTTAGTCTCTAAGACTAAAGGTTGTTCTTAGTCCAATCTTTGCAGGCTTCTATTAGTCCTGGCTCTAAAAAAATCTCATTAGTCCTAATTTTAAAGACTCCTCGCAGTCAAAATAGAGAAGATCTGAGACACACTCTACAACTGGACCAAAAACTGATGTATCATGGAGAGAAGAATAACAGAGAGTACTAGACGAAAATGAAATTGTTGAAATCACGTTAGAGACTGTCTAAACGAAGGAAGAAGAAGAATTACCTCAAGATGTACTATCTATGTAATACAGTAAACTTGAGTCCATATTCACTTGTAACCTATATGGTCGGCGATACAAAGACAGCATTTATTTATGTCTAAGGAGTAAATAAAGAGTTAATGTTTTACAAACTTCCTGAAAACGTTTGAATGTAAAATCTACAATTTTATTGTTCAGCTTTATCCACTCACTATCCTCATTTACTCAAGTTACCAGTAACATTATTCTTTGAACACCACTGAGTTAACACAGTAAAGATTAAAAGTAATTTAACTAATTTTCAACTCCAAAAATAGATAAAAAAAACTTACTTGGAAATTGATTATTGTAACTTCCATTATTGTTGTTGTCCAAACTCAAAAATCCACCAAATATTTTCAATTTTTTGATTCATATCTGTTTTAACAAATTGCACAAAGTTGAATATTAGAGGAACAGTTCTATATTTCTTTTGAAGCTAACCACACACAATGAAAAGACGATAACACGGCACATTTTCTTATACTGTCGATTGAGTGACTACTTTTGGTCACTTTTTCGTACAAGATAACAATCACCATTTATCATAATTCTCTTCTTAACAAGTACAAATCCGATATTATTTAAACTATACCGTCCGCAAACCCGGCGAAATTGTTCAAATCAAAGGAATAAATTCTATTCACAATCTTAGAAACACGTATAACACAATGCACACGTTTATCAGATAAATCGATAAGCATCGGCGTCGGTGAAGACGAACGTCCCCGAATAAATTTCTTCGGGTTGAGTTCGTAATCACCTTAACATGACGTAACCAAAGTCAAACCGACTTAAAGGCAAGTACAGGCCGGACGGAGGAAGCTGGCGAGCGGTCGCGCAGGTACTTGCCCATTTATGACCTATTTGGGTAAATCACTCGGAACCGATTCACAAATAAGCTTTCAGAAATTATAGTATTAATACAGATAGGACAGTAGCCTAGTGGGAAATTATATATAAACATAACTTATGAGAATAGAAAAAGTGGTAAATGTCTAGATGATGACCCTTCGGGGATGGGGATCGGTGGAATCGAAAGAGGAGGTCTCCCCCACCACTGTACCATAAAAATTTCGTGGCGGTCTCACCCCCATAAAAAGTTATGGGGGTTAGATGTGGGTGGGGATAGGGGGGATCGAAAGAGGGTAAAGGGGATCGAAAGAGGGTGGTCATCTGAGTAAAACCCCATAAAAAATTTGCGGCAGTTGATTATTTTGACAATTTTCATACACTATAATTCAAATAAAATTCAATAAAAAAAATATTTTCAAGCGGGTGGAGGTAGGGCATCGAAAGAGGGTGGTCACTTGAACAAAACCCGATAACCTAACCTAACCTAACCTAACCTACCCTATTGATAAAGATATTTAAATAATGTTTTATATAACTTTCTCAATATTTTT
>NW_020438955.1:493228-516989 GCF_000699045.2 Agrilus planipennis
TGAAAAATACATAAAAATATTGAGAAAGTTATATAAAACATTATTTAAATATCTTTACCAATGGGGTAGGTTAGGTTAGGTTAGGTTAGATTGTCGGGTTTTGTTCAAGTGACCACCCTCTTTCGATCCCCCACCTCCACCCGTCTGAAAATATTTTTTTATTGAATTTTATTTGAATTATAGTGTATGAAAATTGTCAAAATAATCAACTTTCAACCCTCATAACTTTTTATGGGGGTGAGACCGTCACGAACTTTTTATGGTATAGTGGTGGGGGAGACCTCCTCTTTCTATCCCACCCACCCCCATCATCTAGACATTTACAGTTAATTCTTTAATTTAATTTTGAAAATTGATCCCTGCTTTTAAATATTTAATCTACGCCCCTGATGGGGATACTGAAGAACGCGGGCTGTAATTGTTACACTTAAAACTGCCTACTTTTGCCAACACGCATCCACGCCATTGTAAAATTTCCGCCAGTTTCTTCCGTCCGACCTATACAATCGGCGTAGTAAGAAATACGAATAGAGAAGGTAAATATTTGGAAAACACGACTAATAAATTGTTCAGTGACAGGGCGTGACCAAAGCCGAATAAAATGAAAAGGGAACAGGGGCAATCAATAGGGCAACAAGAAAAAGAATAATATTTAATAATTTACATTGACCATTACTTTGGTAATAAGTAATGGAAATATTTTCCATTACCATTACTTTTTTAATGAGCACGGCTTACGTATGCGTGACTAAAGTATTTTCCCGGAATTATACAGGGTGTAACTGTAATATGTATGTATGGAGATATCGAGGTTTGGAGGGTGTCAACTAGATGGATGATTATTTAAGGGTCAAAAAAACACAAAAAGTTACAATCCGAAGCTAGTCCTGGGTGTGATTGATGAGGGTGCAGCAAATGTTCCAATAAAATTCGTCACATAAAAGAAACCGTCGTTCGGAATAAGGATGAAATAGTCTGGAGAGCGGGAAAATGTTTAAAACAAATATAACAAAGAGAAGATGTGAACGCCGAAGAGCGTGCCGGACGCCCGAGTACGTCAACAAAAGACGAAAACATTGATGAAGTCGAATCACCGTTAGAGAAGTTGCTAAGGACCTAAACATATTGATTGGCTCCTGCCATTGGATTTTTATCAAGGATTTGGGCAGGAGACGCGTCGCCGCCGCGAAATTCGTACCAAAATTGCTCAATTTCGACCAAAAACAGCATTGCATTAACATTGCTAAGGAGCTGTTGGACTCTGTTCGCGACGACCTCAATTTCCTCCAGAGGGAACAAAATTGATGACGAATCATGGTTATGACGTGGAAACCAAAGCTCAATCATCCCAATGGAAACTGCCGCACGAGCCAAGTCAGGTCGAATGTGAAGGTTTTGCTTACAATTTCCTTCGATTGCAGGGACATGGTTCATCATCAATCCGGCAGAAACGCCCGGATTTGTGGAAGAACAAACATTGACTTTTGCACCATAATAACGCCCTTTGCTCACACATCGCTGCTTGTGCGCGAATTTTTGGCCAAAACCAACACACTAATAATAAAATAATTCGATGTGGCCTGTATTCTGTTGAAACTGCCAGACGCGGATCGCGATTTCGATCGTTTTGGATCTCATCAGCGCGTCGCAGACAGCTCCGACAGAACACAGACCAACTTTTACCTGCTGCCTTAACAGCGCGTTTTAGAAAATTCCACAAATGGCGCCGTAAACGCCATCTGTAGTACGATGCTACATTTGAGGATTACGTATGCTCCAACAAGGTCCATTTGTGTGGATATCTACTTGTTGAAACGAATCCCGGCGTAGCTAACCTCAACGTGATAGGCACGTTACCATAATCGAATAAAATAATTCGAAGTGGGCTGTGTTCTGTCTAAACTGCCAAACGCGGATCGCGATTTCGATCTTTTTGGATCTCACCAGCGCATCGCAGACAACTCCGACAGAACACAGACCAACTACGTAATCCTTAAATGTAGCATCGTATTACAGATGGCGTTTACCGCGCCATTTGTGGTATTTTCTAAAACGCACTGTTAAGACAGCAGGTAAAAGTTGGTATTTTCTAAAACACACTAATAATGCTCCAACGACCCTATTCCCCAGATCTCGCTCTCCTGTGACGTTTTCTTGTTCCCAAAACTGAAGAGGCCCATGAAAGGACGATGCTACGCTAAGATTCAGGAGATAATAACGGCATCGAAGGAGGAGCTGAACAAGATCATAAAAAATGATTGTTTGAAGTGCTTCGGGGATTGAAAAGTGACAAGTGTATAGTGTCTGGTTGGGATTACTTTGAAGGGGTCAAAATAGATATTCATGAATAAATAAATAATTTTTGAAAAAACACAAAATTCGCGATACCTTTTGAACAGACCTTGTATTTACGATATGAAGAACAAAGTTCCATTTTTTTAACATTAAACTACGGAATTCTTGTCGATGCATTAGTGGAATTAATTTTTTGAATTAACTTAATCCAGTAGAGATATCCTCAAATAAATGCTTATTTGTAGAGTACTGGTGCGTAAATCCAGGGGCCCGGGTTCGATTCCCGGCAACAACTTTTCCTCATTAATTTGAGGTTATTTGTACTGGGTAAAGTTAATTAAAAAAATTAACTCGCTAATTGTTGAATTTGTAAGGATTTAGTTGTTTTTTTTGCATGTTTTTGTCATGTCTGTTTGATACGAGCGGTGTCTAGCTCAAAGGCAAGTGCCGCGCTGGGGGCTGCGATGTCTTGCACAACAGCATTTGTGTTTTTGATTTGTTTAGTCTACCTATCGTGGTGGAAATAAGAATAAGTAAAATTTGCTATGTTTAGTTTAGTCAGTAATAGATAGTAGTAAGCACAACATGTATTGAAGTAGTCTTGTTTTCCGCATTTTAAAATATAAAAGTTAATTCTCGTTTTGATATCTTCGTTGTTTATTTTCAACAAAATAATTTCCCTTGGATTCAGTTCCGCGACAAAACACTAATGCATTGAATTTAACCATACGAAAATTAAAAGTGTTAGCAATCTTAAACTGCGTGAGCAAGGAAACGCATCTTGTGGACTTAAAATTGATTCTCCTTACAGCCCTGTATTAGATACTAATGAATAAGTTTCTCATGAATAATTTCCGAGCTTTGTATTCTGATTTCATTTATCAGTAGACGCAGTCCCACGCTTCAAAGTTTCCGAAAACAAAGGCGCCTGGCGTCATTGCCGTCGATTTTTAACAATTATTCCCGTTGATTGGATTTCCGGCAGCAAAACAAACAGGAAAAGAAAAGGAAATATACCCAGGAAGAGGAGAAGAGAGCGAGGACGAGAATGGGTGAAGAAGAAGATAAAATTCGTGGAGCGATCGCGGGACCTTAATTCGAAATGGAACTTTTATTTGTGTGTTTTCGCGAATTCGACAAATTTTCACGTGTAAGAGCGCGTGTAATGTTTGAGTGAATTTCAATGTTCGTTTTCAAATATAAAAAGGGATGGCCGGAGCCGGGGCTTGGGCTCGGGATGATTAAACGGATTTTCCACTGCATTCGTTCGCTCGCTTTTCAGTTATTTCCTCTTTTTTCAAGTTGATTTAATTTTCCACATCACCGGAAATACACTGAGGACGCCATTTGTGCAGACTAATAAAGACGAATAACCGTAAAAATCCTTTTCTTTACACCCGAATAACTGCCTGAAACGTAACTGAAAACCTTCTGCTACCACTCCTACCAACCTCTCTTCCAAACCCCTCTTCCTGTGCCATCCTATCTCTCTCTCTCTTATTTCTTTTACTTTAATGCGCCACTTACACTTTAATGAATTCAAAAGCGTACGTACGTATCCACCTATTACAAATCGTTTTACTTCTTTACCCGGTGCGCTGTTCTTATTTTAATTGAACTGTAACATTTTATTATATGTATGTTGGTACTGCTGTCTGGCTGCCATTCAAATGCCAGTCAACCAGTGTAGCGGTCTCGCTGTCAGATAATCTTGATTGAGAGGAATGAGCAGGTGTATCTACTACATTTCTGCCAGAAATGTTTCACGAAATTGCATACCAATAAACTTACTGACCAAGTTACTTCAGCTCCCTGACGTTCTTCTACTTATTGTAGATACGAATAGACGATAAATGAAATAGCAAACATTTCGCTTCAAAATTACAACCACTGTTGCATTTTTAACATGTACCTAAAGTTTAGTAAAGAGTGAGGTTAGGATCACTCCCAGGAAAATAATCATTTTAAAAGTCTACATAGAACATATAAAAGTGGTAATACTTCTTCTAGTAGGTACTCGAAACATTGCTACTAACGAATCTTTAAAAGTAAAAGGAAGTATGTTAGTGATCTGAGGTGTTTGTTTGTTTATAATTATGAAATTAATTTATTAGAAGATGTTTTATTACCTAATCATATATTCATTACCTTAGTAACCATTAGTCATTAATATTAGTGGCACTCTTACTGAATCAATACAATTGTGTGTTATGAAGACTGTTTATAACCTCAAATTGTATATCCATTGCGCAAAGTCAAATGCCGCCATTTTTCTTACACACTTCCGGTACAGTCATCTAATTTAGCTTATAGCAAACATAAAGATTGATGCAAAGTACAAGCTGCATTAATAAAACCCCAAGCAGATTTAGTTTTACTAAATATAGAAAAGATTCCGGAAGCGTAACACTATTTTAAGAAACGTATAATTACTTGAAATTGTTAACCTAACCTAGCAAAATCGACATTTCCTATTTTTTTAGGAATGATATTTCCCTGTATTCTATAAATAGCTAAGATAGTAAGCAGCCTATTATTGGTGTAAAGCAACATTTCATTCAATTTTTAATATTGTGAAAGACAAATAATTTAACACGGTCATTTTAACAGGTCTTGCGGAGGCTGCAAGAGGTCATCATCCACCCCAAAGCACTTCATCATCATTACTTCTAAGTCACAGAGTCGTGATTGTATGTCTTGTTGTGTGGACTTATTGTTACAGGTGACAAAGTTAGTGTTCTATATCTGTGATTTAAGTGTGTAAAGACGTCAGTGACAATATATTAAATGTCCTGTAAATAAGCAAACATGGTGCGATGTAAACTAACTAATAATACTTTGTTATAATTTAGCAAAACATTTGTTATTATCTAAGACGTCTTAAGATTATTACCAAAACTTCTGACTTTACTCTACCCTATTCTAATTTGTTAATTTCAACAAGTAAAAACTATCGAGCGTTCAATAATAGAATGAAGCAATTGATTAATGGAAATAAAGCAAAACCTGATTTTAGTCAATAATAATGAAGTAATGAAATGTATCACTTGATTTTAATTAGTATACATCAACAATTGAAAATTATCGAGCGTTCAATAATGAAATGAAACAATTGATTAATGGAAAGAACGTGTTATTTAACTTTATTTAGCTTAGTTCAACAATTGAAAACAATAGAGCGTCCAATAATAGAATGAAGCAATTGATTAATGGAAATAATGCAAAACCTGATTTTAGTCAATAATAATGAAGTAATGAAATGTATCACTTGATTTTAATTAGTATACATCAACAATTGAAAATTATCGAGCGTTCAATAATGAAATGAAACAATTGATTAATGGAAAGAACGTGTTATTTAACTTTATTTAGCTTAGTTCAACAATTGAAAACAATCGAGCGTCCAATAATAGAATGAAGCAATTGATTAATGGAAATAATGCAAAACCTGATTTTAGTCAATAATAATGAAGTAATGAAATGTATCACTTGATTTTAATTAGTATACATCAACAATTGAAAATTATCGAGCGTTCAGTAATGAAATGAAACAATTGATTAATGGAAAGAACGTGTTATTTGACTTTATTTAGCTTAGTTCAACAATTGAAAACAATAGAGCGTCCAATAATAGAATGAAGCAATTGATTNGTTTAAATTTTGATAAATGTAAATTAAAACAATAGTTATTATATTAAATGAGGTAAAGTCATGAGTGTTATGATTCCAGTTTTGTTAATAGCTTGTTCTCCAAATACGATTTTAAGTTCCAGTGTTTTTTATTGTATTGGATAATTGAAACTTGTTTGTTATAGGACTAGATACTTTATAAAAAATGAAAAACCCTTATTGTAAAGTCAATTGCTTTTTGAAACCCAAAAAGAAGATTGTAAAGAAATATTCGATCTTGTTTTTGTAATGCTAAGTAACTTCATTGAATTTAATAGTAAACTGAACTTAACCTAATTGAACATATCCTAACCTAACTTCACCTAACCTAATTAAACCTACTTAAATAGGTACCTACCTTTCATCGACACTTTTAGAGGTTAAAAATATTCAAAATCGGTAGATACAATCCAAAAGTCAACTTTACAAAATGAAAAAGACTTCATTTCTCTAGAATATCATGTATTTTTTTTTCGATGAAATAAACGAACACTTCATTGTCACTAATTGGCTTTCTATACATAATTGTTCAGAATTTCTATAACTAATTAATTTTATTTTATAAACCACAAATATCTACCAAAAACTAATAGGATTATCTCTACTAGTCTCTTAATTAATATTTAACCTCTAAAATAGTAGTATAGCATCCCTACTCCCATTTTTCTCTAATATAGTTTATTTAATTGGGTACGTCAATTTCGAAAATTATCCTTATAAAACCTCCCTGTATATAACTAGTACTTATGGTAGAACCACAGATATAGAAGCAAAATAGATTGGATACAACAAGGTAAAAACCCATAAATATTTCTACTTCTTTAAAAAATGCATTGATTTCAAGTTTCACTATCCAAATATATAATGCAACTAGAAAGAAACAAAGTTATTTTAACATTTTTTTCACTCTCTTTTTTTGTGAGTTCTGGTCTGTGCTTCTATGTTTGTGGATTAAATTAATCGTTAGTTTGGATAGTTTTCATAATACTTAATATTTGTCTGTGATTATTTACATAAATACATACATGAGATATGTAAGTACGTGTTAGAGTTGTGGAAAAATAATAAAATGATGACTGAATCACATGCTTTTCTTTTCGACATTACTTGCAATGATAGATACATAACTTTTACGGGACTGGGACCTTGACGAAGCTCTGTACAAGCTGGAGTAGGTGAATCGGCTTGCGAGTTTCAATGATTTAGGGAGCCGGACCATAGATTAAGTCATAATGGGGGGTTGTTAAAGAAAAACTAGACTAAGACAAGTCCCTGAAAGAAGGCCGTAACTCTTTCAGTACTCAGGGTGACAGAGATCACGAGGATCGGTATGGCACTCTGATGCACAATACTGCGATGTGGAAGGCAACGGGAAACCACCACATCATCATCCCGACTAAAACAGTAAGGGAAGGTGCAATATTTCACGAGTAGAAGTGTGGAATCCAAGTAGGGAAATTGGAAAATTTGAAAGTTGATATGAATAGACTAGAATTAGATATGTATTAGCAGGTATTACTGAAGTCCGTTGGTCAGGAGCTAGAGACTTCTGGAGTGGAGATTTCAGAATAATACATACAGGATCGGTGGAAGGTAATTCGGGAGTAGCAATTGTAATGAGTAGGAGAGCAAAACAGAGTGTAGAAAGTTATTTACAAAAGCGATAGGACAGTTATGCTTAAATTAAGCTCGAAGCCGGGAAAAACGGTAATCTTACAATGATGAAGACGTAGAAGCGGTTTATTTAGATATAGAAGACGTGTTAAGTTTAGCGAAAGGGCAAGAAAATCTAATAGTTGTAGGAGACATCAACGCAGTAGTAGGTGAAGGTAAAGACGGTGCAATAGTAAGTTCTTTTGGATTATACAACAGAAATGATAGGGGAGATAGACTGATAGAATTTTGCAATAAACATAACTTAACCGTCGCGAATACTTTATTCAACCATCACGTTACAAGGCGCCATACGTGGAAGGGGCAGCTAAGGAACAGTGGATTGATATGAGGTGTAAGAAAAGTTTGAAATAGGTAAAACGGATAGGCCTTAAATATGATTAAAAGGAATTTTAGAGAAGTAGGGTACAACAGTAATAATATAAGAAAAGAGGCATGGGTCATTTTGATAAAAAATGAGGAAATTTTAATGTTCCTTTTGGTACATGAAGTATAAGTCTTAAAAAGGAAATTTTAATCTTTAGACATACGTTTTTTAAATTCGAAATTAATGAGGAGATTTCAAAGTAAATTTTTTTGTAGAGGGCTTAATTGGAAGGGAAAATCAAGTTTATTTTCCTGGGTGGGGGATTTTGATTTTGTCGAGTACCGGAACTGAATTAAGGTAAATATTTTATAAAATTGAAGCCTTCTATTTGTAAGTTTTTATATGTAAATATTATCATCATCAAGATACTTTTTACATGTACGTATCTAATTGTTTACATTAGGGGAAACAACAAAGTGCAAAAGTTGATTCCCCTCAATGGGTACGTTCAATTTGTAGTTTAATAATTTTAAGGCATTTACCATTTAATTGCTGCAATATGATTTCTGGAATGTAAATTAATTATTTATTTCCATATGACATAAAAGTAAAACTAATATACTGGTATGCAAGGGAAGAAAAAGTAGGGATATAAAGGTAGGAGACGAAAGATTAGAAAAAGTGGCTGATTTTAGATACCTAGGAAGTCAGATAAGTCAGGATGGAAGGAGTAGTAGGGATATAAAGCAGAGGATAGCGTAGGGTCGTGTCGTCTTTAATAAAAAGAAGTCACTTCTATGCTCGCGAACGGTTAATTTAGAATTTCGAAAAAGGTTGTTAAAGGTGTATGTTTGAAGCACGGCGTTGTACGGGTGCGAAACATGGACAGTGGGAGCGACGGAAAAGAAAAGGTTAGAAGCGTTCGAAATGTGGTGTTATAGGCGGATGATGACGATACCGTGGATAGAGAAGGTTAGAAATGAAGAGGTATTAGAATGAATAGGACAACAGGGGACTCTATGGAAGTCAATATGGAAAAGGCGAGATAGGTTGGTAAAACACCTTCTTAGGCATGAAGGTCTAGTAAGAGACATATTAGAGGCAGAAACAGGAGTTAGGAAGGGTAAAGTTAGACCTAGGTTAGATTACTGTTCACAAATAGTTAAAGATGTGGGTTGTTCTAGTTTTAGGGAAATGCGAAGTTTAGCTCAGGATAGGAAAGAGAGGAGGTGCGTGTCATACCAGTCTTAGGACTGACGACCCTATGATGATGATGATATGACATGGTAGAAGGGAGGATTATTTAAATATGACTTAGTAGGAAATAAGTATTTACAGGTTTTAAGAAAGTTATAAAGAGATATTAACATTAGCAAACGAGGAGAAAGGGTTAGTAACCCCTCTAGTTCTTCTAATCTAACTTTGAATCATTCAATAGTGTTTCATCAAAATTTTCTTCAGAATTTATTTCTAATACACGATAATAAAAAACGTTGAAGGTTCCCAAAAACAAACGAGTTGCTTACGAAAACTCGACAACGTTTATTATGGATCACTTTTTAACTTCGACAGGAATTTATACCCTTGCAGGTTGGTAATAAAGGTTATGTTTACGAGCTACGAAACTTTTTAATATCGATGTATAACACACACCTATATGCATACATGAGAGACTTCGACAAAAGTTTTTGAATTTACTTTTTATGAGAAAGCTTAATATCAACCAATATACCAGATAAGCAATAACAAAAATTTTTGTCATTAATGTTCTTTACGGCTTTCATTATTATTAGTATTATTATCGGTATAGATTGCTTTTATTCTACTCTAATAAAAAATTATAACCTTATAAACGACGATGGACCAAAAGGCCAACGATTTTAGTGGAATGTAGAAATCAAGAAACTCAAAGTCATGACCTATTGGATTCTAAACTACCTCTACTCATCGTGACTTCACCCGCAATAGTCTTGCAACAGATATCTGCTTCCGCAATTAAAAAAGTTCCGCTGATATTTTCACATCCGCTTTTGCATCTGATTGCGCATTTTTATGACAGAAATTTATTGGAACTTAACAAAATCCTATTTATTATGTTTTTGAAATCAGAGAAAAACATCGTACTTTTGATGGTATGTATGATAAAAATGTAGTCTCTTGATACAAAACAGTGGAAAAGTTTGAACAAATAGATTTATTAAAGAACTCCACAATTATCAAAGAGTGTATACGAAATATAAAAATATAAAATTCATTTGCTGAAACTTATCTTTATTTCTTATTAAGAAGTTATCAAATTTTGTATCACAGTTGCGCCATACATAGTTTAAATAATATTGAACGTAGTTTTTATAAATTTCCACCTTTAAAATATATAGATGCATTAATAAGAAACACTTTAACATTTAAAAGGGGTAAATATCAAATATTAAGGTGAAAATTCATTTTAATTTTCTTCCACTATAAATTACCTCAAGTTAATGAGGGAAAAATTTGTTGCTGTTGTCACACCCCCGCCGGGAGTCGAACCCGGGACCAATGCATTGGTGCGTAAAGCCAAAGGTCCCGGGTTCGATTCCCGGCAAGGGTGTGACAACAGCATCAAATTTTTTTCTCATTAACTTGAAGTAGTTTATAGTGGGAGAAAATTAAAACGAATTTTCACATTAATATCTAGAAACATATATATTATAGACCAAATAACTTACTTACTTGGAAATCCATTGAATGCAAATTGTAACATCCTTCGGAAACCAATTTTCCTTGATCTTCAAACATCAAAACGTTTATATTTTTAGGTCAAATCTTTTAAAGACCTAACAATAACGACACTTCGAATAACACGAAACATTTTTATCAACAATTTATTAATTATGTTTATTTTAGTGTTATTTAAACGCATATCATCAATTATGATGATTGCAACACGATGCACTTTCGGTAACTTTTTTCGCATAAAATAACACAATAATTGTTTATCACACTTTCCGTTTATGTATTTGTTTTATTTATTTAGTTCTTATCAAATACGAGCAATTTCGTTGATATTTTCCGAAAGAAAAACGTTTTCTTCGTAACTATACGCAAACCGGATGAAATTGTGAAATAAATGATATTAGCAAGTTCACGCGTGCATACCGCTAAAACATTAATTTATGAGATAAATCCAAAGTTTCGTCACTGCTAACGACGAACGTGTCCGAATAGAGCTCTTCGGTCTGAGTTCGTGATCACCTTGGTATGACGTAGCAAAGTCAAAGCAGCTCAATGCAAGTACAGTCTGCGCAGTCAAAAATACGAAAAGAGAAAGTACAATCTTAGAAAGTACTGTTCGTTTCAAGAAGTAAGAGATATGCCTCTTCCCTTTATTAGGATGCACCGTAGCATAATTCCAAATTCAATCATATTTATCTGCGGATATCATTTCTCCACCGATCGTCGAGCGAGAACTAGACAAAAGTGTACAGTACCATTTGCAAAATTATTTAAACTGCCTTGTTAAAATTTAAAAATATGCTTTATTTAAAAGCATATTTAGCCACAAATAATATCAAGTGAATTAACTTAACGTTCTACACACCTATAAAACTTTTGCTTTGTTTTCTATTGTTAATTTTTATACATTTTTGTTTTAAGAAATTGCTAAACATTTTCGTCTAATACTGTACAGTTCTAGCCGATCTCCTAAGAACGGCCATCGAGAGTTCTGCTCGTTCAAGCTTGTTTCAACTATTTCTGTCTTGCTCACGGCTAGTGTGTATTCTTTCTATCTTCGCGCAGATTTCTTCAAGGTCACAATTCTAACAAATTGAAATAGACTGTACTTTACAGTAACAAGGCGGGATTTAATACATGCCAATAAAACCATAAAATTGGAAATAACAATTGATAAAATAGTTGGTAATAAAATTATTGTAAAAACAGTTTATTTCGGTCGTATTTACAAAAAAAAAATAGATTGGAGAAAACAGTATAAAATTGCACGATCGTTATTATGTACATACAACATTTTATTAACATACACATAATATAAAAGTGTATATAATATTATATATAAAAAATACTTATTTACAAATACCTTTGAGCAAAAACGTTTTAGCAGGGTGACATTTTTTGTCACTCCGCCGAGCACTTGGATCACAATTCGGTTGACACATGCGAGAAACCAATAGAATTCGCAATGACAAAAGATAACCAACAATATGTTTTCAAAAAAAAAAGAAGAAGGACCAGAACGATATTATTTTAGTTATTTTTATACCTATTTCAGATAATATCGTTCTAATTCTTAACACAATTGCCATTTATTTTATTGATCACTGGACCCCTTAGTTTTTTAGATTACGAAATTACGATTCTACCATTAACCAAAGTTTGAACACACGTGTAGAATTTGGACGATACAAATGTTATCAGGTACTGATTATTGAGGTGATTTTACATCTGCCTCATAGAAATAAAAGAAAAAAAAATCGTTCTAAGTCAAATTTGACTTTTGAAATGGGCCAGTTGAAATTATTGCAGAAATGAATAGACGAAGATGTCCTTAAGTAGTAGTTCAATGGGACGCTCTTCGATTTTATGGATAATTTTTCCATTAGGGGACATCACTAATGAATACTGAAAACTTTTTCCTCAATTTTGAACATATAGGAGTACTTTCTGACTAATTTGAGCAAAGTGAATTCAAATATCCTACTTTCTGAACAATTTGAGCACAATGAATCCAAAGATCGCATTTATTTTGATATCATTTCAATCTTTCTTACAAAAGATCATAAATTCTTTCGATTTTTAAATACAACTCATTTATTTTAAAGCGATAACGGAAAAATCCTTTTGTGTTCTCATTAAGAATGTTAAAATCTATAGGAATCGACTTCTTAATCTTTAAAATCTACCATGAGTTAGCCATAATAGGCAAATCAGAATTGGTCAATTTTGACACCTCTTGACGCCTCATTAAAACATTAGACAGGTACATCCTTTTTATTCATTCCTGCAATAATCTCAGATGGCTGTCTCAAATGTTAAATTCGCATTAAAGTGATTTCTCTTCTTTAATAAAACCTACAAAACGTGCAGGCATACGCGTGAAGAAAGTTTGTTTTCGTTTTGAGACGTCTTCTTCGAAAAAGATGACTTTAAATTTTCTAATTAAATAGCATACGACCTGATAGAGGAGAGTTGAATTTTATTAAGTTTTTATAATTTTCTTTAAATGTTTCCAAGAAGGAATGTCGTAGCTGTTGACTTAGGAACTATAATTTTGTGTAAAAAGTACGTTATATATTCAAGGCAAGAAATAAAAGATCTAATAATTTCATTATTAAATGGGATATTAATTTTAAGTGTTTAAACAGAAAAAAAATGATCCTATTAGCTCCATTAGAAACCAATTGTTTTAGAACACATTTTCAGATTGCTTTCCCAAAATGATCTCCATATATTAAACAAAATTTTTTTATTTGCAATAAGTCTTGAAGAAGCCATTGCTCTGGAGACGACGAAGTTGGTAAAATTTTGTAAAATCATTAACGATTATCGAAAACAAGTGTTAACAAATCAAAATAAAACAAGTACCTACCTTTAGAAACAAATATTTTTTTTCGTATTCTCTATCTTCGCTTTTTTCTTGGAATATTTTATTTTATACGCACCTTTAGGATTCATTTTTGTTTGTCTAAACATTTAAAAACTCATTTTAATTTACCACAATACTCACAATTTTGTTTTTTTTTTGATATCATCACGAGGAGGTCTCAAATGAATGTTGTTCTGTTACGTATAGTAAGATACTACCTAGGTACGTTTTATAACAGATCATTTTTGGAACAAAAAAATCTAGGATGACAAGAACATGGCCATAAAACCAATTTGAGCTTAGGGGGTGATAAAAAAAATATAAAGTGTTAAATGCATCGATGAAATGTACAAGACTTGCAAAGTGTATATGTATATATATATCGGATATATCTGCAGGAATGATGTTTTGTGTCTTGTATGTAGGTACTTATGTTTAATTAACGATAAGTAATAATTATATCATACATCGAACCTCCTGTCGATCATATGGTTTTCTAATAGCACGTAGCTGTCCCTGCTAATAACACTGTTTGACCGGCCGTTTGCTAAATAGACGCCCTGCTGTCTAAGAGTCCTCATACCGCCCTCTATCGTTTCTTTTGTGAACAACAGTGACTTATAGGCGTTTACGAATACACCGACGAGGATACAGCTCCCGAAAAAGATGGATCCGTAGGTGAAGAGAGGGCATGCGACCTCCGACACCGTCGTCGCCAAATAAACCCACCTTCGAATTGACGGAGTCAGCTCGTCGATTCCCTGAAACAAAATAACAAGGATAAGGGATACAAATAAATTAAGTCTGTTATCGTAATAAGGTTGTTGGTCCTAAAACTGGTTGGACACGCACCTCCGCTCTATTCTATCCTGAGTTAATCATTATCGCATTTTCCTAAAACTAGAACAGCCCACATACTTAACTATTTGTGAACACTAATCTAATCTAGGTCTACGTCTCCACCTCTTAGTTCCTGTTTCTGATTCTAAAATATCTCTAACTAGCCCTTCACGTCTGAGAAGATATTCTACCAACATATCTAGCCTATTTCGTATCAACTTCCATAGCGACCTCTGTTGTCCTATTCTTTCACGACCAGTAGGTGAACTGATGCTATTTTCGACGTCGTCTCGCTGTTTGGTAAGGTACCGCTAACACGATGTCTTGACCTAGTGTCTAAGATCTTCTCTGCCGACATCTGGGGTTTGCCCCACTGAAACCTATTGCGTGTGAAGGGGGAATTGCTACTACCAGATAGAAGGGGTAGCAATGGCAAGTCCACTAAGTCCGATCATAGATAATCTCTTTATGGAACGCTATCGAGACCTCGAAGTACATGTCAACTGCTTGGCTCCGATGCGTGGATGACAATCATAATTTGGAAAACACCCAAACATCCAGTTCCCCATGGAGATTGAGAAGGACCAACAGTTAGGATTTTTGGACGTACTACTGAGAAAACTAGACATCAAATTGGTCCACGGTATACAAGCAACATATACACACGGAGAGGTATCCGCACGCCTTATCCAACCACCAACAAAGTCAGAAGCTAGAAAGATCTGCCAACCCAGAATATCTCCAGGTGGAACTCGAAACACTTAAAGACCTCTTTCGAGGCAAATAGTTACAAAAAGAGGAAGATTGGCAAATCAATGAACGTATTAAAGGCAGTAGAGATCAATGAACGCCGCATTACCACCTCTCTAGCATATCTACCATATGCTCTGAAGGTCACAGACCGAATTAGCGGTCCTGAACAGACACGACATCAGAACCATCTTCAAACCCACGAAGAAGATTCAACAGATCGTCAGATCAGCTAAGGACACAAGGAACCCTCTTTCAGCCTCAAGAGTCTACCGCATACCCTGCTCCTGTGGAATGGTCTACATAGGAACCACTAAGAGATCGATGGGAACGAAACTCAAAGAGCACAAAGCAAAGTACCGACTAGGACACACTGAAAAGTCGGCTGGGAGCTCTTTGAAAACTGTAAAAAAGTGCTAGCATCGGTCAACGACTAGCACAGCAGGATGGTTAAAGAGGCTATCGAGATCCAAAAGCATCTGGAGAACTTCAACAAGAAAAAGACCCTCAGACTTAACCAGATCTGGAAAGCGGTCCTCAGGAACACTTGAACGGTACCGACTGACATGCCACGATCAACTGATCTGGAACAAGCACTGCCCCCTACCTACTTTTTAGCGCGAGTGTCCACCCAGTACTTCAGAGGTGGGCCATTTACTTCGGTTTTCCTCCTCAACACTCCCTTCTACCCCCACTCTTAACCCTAATCCCATCTTAATCCTATCCCCAATCCCCAACCTTCCACTTTCTTCCCGGGTATGAGCAACCCACAGGGTTTATCTTCCCGCTCCAGGAGGGGTTTTAGTCGGTAAGAATCCGACGAGTATAATCTAAACAAAAAAAAAAAGAAAAATCGCCAATCCTTATTCAGTATCGGAGATGGAAGGACTTATGAAGAAACTTTCCACTCGTGTAAGCGAAAAGTTAGGAAGCAACTCCTCAGACGACGGCCTTTAGATCCAAATAAGAATAGCATCAGTTCCCCCAATATGTGAACAATTTTGCAGACTTAGAACCAGAAATAAAAAAAATCAGGTGGATATCCAGCCAAATTACCCTCTCCCCTAAAATATCCATACAAATCAGTTGTAACTTTAAGCACAAAATAATAACAGTCTGACATTGATTTAAATTGCATTTAGATTAAATTCAGTTAATCACTTACAGAAGGGTAGGTAGATAAAAACAAGCTTTAGAAAGGATAATACGTTTAGTGTCCATTCTATGTGCCTCTACCTGTCCGTGTTTTTCATGTACCAACATGGACACCTATGCTTTATTGGTTAATTTTGTAGTAACACAGCCACGCGAGCTGGCGCCCATATATCTCTCCCCCTAAAGCCATACTATTACCGAACAATGTTCTAATGCAATTTATTTAATCGTAAACACGAGCATAAAAGGATATATGCAAATGAGTTTCGCCGAAATTTGTCCACAAACTCGTTATTTCGAGTAAACAACTACTGAGCTCTAGAACTAAATGATGTGTTCAGAGCCCCGAGGACATATATATGTATACTGTATACGCGTGCGTTTATTTATAGCACAGCCAATTTCAAAAATCTGGCATTTTGTAATACGACTAGGCGACTAAGAAAAACGACAAACTAAATGTTTAGACCAAGAAGGGTAGATATACCATATGTAGGACCAATAACTTAATCCGATGAAAATAGGTAGAAGGTATTATTATCTACTAATAAATGATAGAAAACGAAACGGTCTGTTGCTCATGTAGGAAATAACAGGATTGACGACAGGTTAAACTAAGCATTGGCTTGTCGATATTGGACCAATATTAGGCTAACCTCACATAAACATTTTACCAAGTTCGACCCAGTACTGGGCAGCCAATGATATGTTTGTCAACACTGGACGATTGCTCGGTCAATCTTCATGTGCCAAAGTTAAGTACATTAATGCTTTTCCAAGCTTACTAGAGTACTAAGCAGGCAAGTATAACTTTGTCAATATTCGACCAATGTTCAGTCAATCTCTAACCAATGTTCGGTCAATCTTAACGTACCAAGTTTCGGTTCACTAATGCTTAGCCAAGTTTAATAGAGTATTGGGTATCCAAGTATTGTTTTGTCAATACTAGATCAATGTTAGGTCAATCTTCACGTACCAGGTTAAGGTACATTAATGTTTCGTCAAGTTTAGTAGAGTACTGGGCACCCAGGTATAACTTTGTCAATACTAGACCAATGTTCCGTCAATCTTCACGTACCAAGTTTAGGTTCACTTATGCTCCACCAAGTTTATTAGAGTACTGGGTAACCAAGTACAGCTTTGTCAATACTAAATCAATGTTTAGTCAATTTTCAAGTGCCAAGGTTCGGTACATTAGTGTCTCGTCAAGTTTAGTAGAGTACTGGAAAGTCAAGTATAACTTTGCCAATACTAGACCAATGTTCGGTCAATCTTCACGTACCAAGTTTCGGTTCACTAATGCTTCGCCAAGTTTAATAGAGTACTGGGTAGCCAAGTACAGCTTTGTCAATACTAAATCAATGTTCAGTCAATGTTCAAGTGCCAAAGTTCGGTACATTAGTGTTTCGCCAAGTTTAGTAGAGTACTGGGCAGCTAGGTATAGCTTTATCAATACTAGACGTATGTTTGTTCAATCTTCAAGTACCAAGTTCTGGTACATTAATGTTTCGCAAAGTTTAATAGAGTACTGGAAAGTCATGTATAGCTTTGTCAATACTCAACCAATGTTCGGCCAATATTCAAGTACCAAGTTTCGGTACATTAATGTTTCGCAAAGTTTAATAGGGTACTGGGCAGTCAAATATAGCTTCGTCAATACTAGACCATTGTTCGGTCAATCTTCACGTACCAAGTTCTGGTATACTAATGTTTCGCAAAGTTTAATAGAGTACTGGGCAGTCAAATACAGCTTTGTCAATACTCGATCAATGTTCGGTCAATCTTCACGTGGCAAGTTCTGGTACACTAACGTTTCGCCAAGTTTAGTCAAAAGTTTGAAACATAATTGTTTCTCCAAATTCTGTTCTGTACTGGGTAGCCTAGTATAGATCTGTCAATACTGGATCATTGTTTGGTCCATTTTTAAGTACCAGAATTGGTTACATTAATGTTTTACCAAGTTTAGTCGAGTACATCATTTTGTTCGGTGAATGCTTTTTGTTACTATGCCGCTGCAGGTTGTGAGTAAACTATAACTCATGCTCAGTTGTTAGGGACTATGTGACATTGAAGACGTACGAAATACAGCTTTATCTACCAATGTAATGTTAAGAACTGAAGAGATCAAGGATCTGTCTGTGCTCATTCCAACTGCGTCTCTCAACGGGTGCATGTTAGCGGCAAATCATATAAACATGTTAGTTTATTTAAATTTTCGTACATTGATCACATGCTCTAATTGGGGAGCTGCAATAGCAGGTAACCTAACCTAAATTTTGTATTTTTATTCTTACATCTAATTTAATAAAACCAAATTAATAGAATTAAGCTAACAACTTTTGCCAACAAAAACAAAGGTTCTATAAATTTAAATGCGCCTTGAAACGACAGTGATGTAGGCTCCCTTGGCTTAACTAAAATGTACGCCACTGGTATTGAGATATTTTCCCCGCTTTTCCATACGTTGACAAAATTGCGAGACGTTTGTCGACGATGGAAACAAAATAAAACAAATGAGAAAACAGTAAACTTGAATTCAGTTTCGAGTAAATTTAATGTGATGGTAAATGTGGAAAATTATTTTTTAGTCAGATAACGTGAGTTTGGTTATTGGTGTGTTTGTTTGTTGAAAAGTTATAAATAGAGAAACAAAACTAATTTCAGCACAATTATTATTGCTTACCTCTTCTAACCACATAATTGGATACACGATATTCGGGAACCTGGAAACAGGTCGGACATTTTCGGCTTGTTCAACTCTTAAATTCAATTGCACCCTCACTTTGGCCTCAACAGGGACACCCAATTTCTGTAACAAAGGAAACTGTTTTATTTACTCCTACTCTGTACACTGAAAGACAAAATAGACACATAAAAATACTTGTAAATAAGTGGGATGTTACACATAAATCATCGATTAAATTCTATTTCTTCAGACTAAAGTAGGGCTTTCAATAAAAAAAGGAATAAGAAATGTAATCTATCTCAAATACTTTACTCGTAACCACCTACAAGATATTTATTGAAACGTAATTTTGATAACTATACGCGAATGAGTGAAACATCTGCCATTACTAATAAAGGATAGAAAACCCGACGGTCCGCTGCGCGATGAGCCACTGCGCATCAATTTTAACATTGTCAGTTGTCAAATACATGCCCTACGCGTCAAATCGGATGCGCAGTTCCTTACTGCGCAATGACTAGCCGTGCATAGCTCTAGCCTACTTGCGCGTAACAAACAGGCTAGGTGACGTGACGGAGTTTTACCAATAAATTTTCAAAATGGCGATGTTATCACTGTCGGTTGTTACTAGCACGTTATCTTTTTTAAATACTTCAAAGAGATGTCTACTAATACGATCGATTTTTAGCCACTTTAACGTGGTGCGCGATAAAAACTCCATTTCAAAATTGTGACGCCATTTTGGGTTAACTGTCATTTTTAATGGTCATAACTGTACCTGTTGTAAATTGAACTTACCGGTTGTATTTTGAAATAAGTTTCGTGTTTCTCCTTGTCCGGATAGAGTCCCTCGAAGGATTGACGTAGGGCTGGATCGGCTTTGTAAAAATGAGGGAATGATAAATATACTGGAGCATCTGTAAACGAGAAAATGAGATATGAAAAAATTGAATGCCATCTAGGACGAGTTGTTTGTCATATTTCTTTTTTCTGTATTTATTTATTTATTTATTTAATACAAACCGTATTGACAGGGGCTGATATTTTGGAGTCCTTTGGGAGCGCAGGGAAAATCGTCTAGACAGTAACACTTGTTGTTCGGCTCCTTGGTGCCAGTTTCGAAAATATTATCTGGCGGAGTGTACAGATCTGCCGTAATCCCTGAAACGAAACAAAAAATTAAATTGTCGCTTTTTAACCAACAGAACGTTTCATGAAATTTCTTATAATACACATTTCTGAGATTGCGATGCTTAAAAGAAAAACGGAATCCTTATAATAAGACCACTCATTAGTTCGTCTGTCTACTAGTCGCAATTATTTTTCTTGGAAACTAATGAAAGTGAATTGAACAAGTCATAATGTCTCATATGTTATGAACGAATGCCGTAAGCGATCGATACTGACGGCACCTTCAATAATCAAGGACATCTCGCGACCGTTTAAATAAGCGAAAAGCATTCGACGTGGTAGAATCGATAGAAAGAGTGCGCATACAAAAAGACTAAATAGTGAGATAAATCTACAACGTCGTAATTAATCGATATAAAAATTTGTAAAACGATTATGTAGGTACTGAAAATAAAGCAACTTAGATATAACCATTTTTGAGGTACTTTGGAATCCTCTAAATGTATAAAGAACACTTTTTCTTAATTTTTATTATCAACTGTGTAGTCATCGTCATTTTCATTTTCGCCTCGCTGCAAACTTCAGCTGGCAAACTTCCCAGTACAAGAAAATATTTGACGATGCTTCACACGTATCTCTGATTCCTCTTTTACTGACTCATTACTTTGTTGTGACCAAGTCAGCCGTCTTTTCCTATTTTCCGGGAAAAATCGGAAAAGAATTAATTAAAAATGTCACCCTCGTAGAAAACAGCTTTCTTTGACGTTTTCTTTTGTCTTTTCTTTTCCATTTAACAAGTTGTTTCAGAAAAGTTGTCAAAGGAAATTCGATCCCGATCGGTTTCATTATTTCATTCAGGAAAACGTGAAATTAATATTCTTCTAAATAAATCTCGAAGACGTCACAGCTGTCCCTGTTTCCCAGTAGCCGTCAAAATTACTTGGACTGTTTTACCAAGAAACCGCCCTAATTTTCCCGCTAATTTGTGTTTCACAACTATTTAATGGCAAGTGTACAGAGTGTTTTATAATTCACTATATTCTAATCAAATTTTAAAATCAAGTAGACAGATTCGTTTATGGAAGACATGATTAAACTGATCTACTTTTTACCATTACCATATGCATATATTTCTTTCAAGATGATACTTATTTACATCGACATATCACGCCCAACTTTAATGTTCTAGTATCCCAAATGTCATCAAAATCGTTAGACCCGTTTTGAAGAATTTAGTACATTGATATTGATTGACTATAACTATATTACCTTGTTTTTCAATGGGTCCCCGATACTGAAGAGGAATAATTCGGCAGAGATCCTTATCATAGATGTGCACAATGTCAGATTTTGTGACGTCTCTAGGTGGGAAGAATGATCCCTCGCTAGCTTTGATGCTTGAGCATGGAGCGTTTGGCCAATAGGGCAGATGGTCCAAACCGTTTAATTTATCTAGTAGGCCAAACTTCTCCATACCGTTTACACCAGTATGTATTGTATGTCGTTCAGATAGGGTGCCGTTTCTCTGTAATAATATAAACAGATAGTTATTAATATGAACAGTGGATAATTGGTTTCTGTTTCATCAGTTCATTAAGGTTTTAAGATTCCTTTAACATACGTTCGACTAAATTAAAATCCACGGTCAATTTGGTTTGGACATAACCTTAAAAAGTACTCCAAAATTCACAAAAACCGTCAATCATTATAATCTCAAACGATTTTAAACCTAAAACCTGTAACATATCAACCCTTCCACTAAATACACAACTTCATAATCCTTTAAACAGGTATGACTGACTGACCGTCTTACAAATATTACACGGGGTTATACAAAGGTCAATACCGTGGGAATCATGAGAGATTAAGCGATACTGCTTCAGTATTTTCATTACGGGGATATATGGTTAAGGGAACATAAACTTTTAGGATTGAGGGTCTAAGGGAATATGGAGTTATACATTTAGTGGAAGAGTTAATCGGATGCGGGTATTAGGTCTACAATCGTTACAGTTTTAGTAGAATTTGGAGTGTTTTTTGAGGTTTTGGATGTTTGAGAAATGTGAAAATTGGTTCAGTATAGAAAGGTTTGGCAGTATTACCATATAGCAAGTAGGAGTTAGAGATAGCTTTAAATAAAATGGAAGAGGTGTTGATAAAACAGTATCGTATGAAAATAAATCAAAATAAAACAAAAATACTGGGTTGCAAGGGTGGAAAAAGTAGGGAAAGAGCGAATATAAAGATAGAACACGAAAAACTAGAAGAAGTGACTGATTTTAGGTATCTAGGAAGTCAGATAAGTCAGGACGGGAGAAGTACTAGAAATATAAAGCAGAAGACAACACAGGGTCGAGTCGCCTTCAATAATAAGAAGTGAGTTCGATGTTCACGAACGGTTAATTTAGAAATTGGAAGATGATTGTTAAAGGTGTATGTTTGGAGAGCGGCGCTGTACGAGTGTGGAACCTGGACGGTGAGTAAAGTGGAAAACAAAAGGTTAGTAGCGTTCGAAATGTGGTGTTACAAGCGAATGATACCGTGGATAGAGAAGGTTAGAAATGAAGAGGTAATAGAAAGAAAGAAGGTCTAGTTAGAGAGATATTAGAGGCAGAAACAGAAGTAAAGAGGAGTAGAGGTTGACCCAGATTAGATTACTGTTTACAAATAGTTAAGGATGTGGGATGTTCTAATTTTAAGGAAATGCGAAGATTAGCTCAGGATAGGGAAGAGTCGAGGGGCGTGTCCAACCGGTCTTAGGACTGACGACCTTCTGATGATATAAAGGTTTGAAGGTATGTGTCTAATGAATCTTCAAACTCATAACTTTGTAATGATAATTCTCATGATATCAGTTGTATATTCATTATATGCAGGTACCTACCTATTATTGTTGTATGAGCTATAGTAACTAACCGGATAACTCAACGAAGTCATTGTTTTATGTTTTCAATTGTTTTTTTCTCTCACATTTTTATTTAAGCGTTATCGAACGTTTTAATCAAATACTTGCCACGAAAAACACGCGCGTTCATTAAACGAGGTTCCATTTGTTTGGTGATTTTTTTGCAAACTGAATAAGTGAAATGTCAGCAGTTCAATAATAATGTACAACACCGACCTAGCTAACGATCGTTTGACCGATGTGCCTCCATTTTATTATTCTTTTTTTGTTTTTATTTTTGACGATTTAATTCGTTCATCTGGCGCGTTTTTACCGTTCGATTTTTAATTAAAATCCGTTGTTACAGCGAACGAATATAGATAGATTATTGAATTGTTTTAGTTAGATTTAGAACAAACAGAATAGCTCAAAACCCCAACGCCAAAACACGACACTGTAGTTGTCCGAAGCACTTTTCGGTAACAAAGTTACCTTCTTCAGGGACTGAAGTAAACTAAACCTAAATGAGAACTAATCCTAATTTATACTGATAGTTGTTAAGGTTCAGTGAACATGACCCGAAGCCAACAAGGTAGATGTTCAATGGACCTTAACATCATCATCATAAACGTAATTAAACTAAACTAAATAGCGGAGATCCAGGGATGGGACCGTTGTCATTGTTAAGAACAATTTGTTTATTTTTATAAATGTATAAACTTTCAAAACTGTTTAGTAAACGATTATTCCTAACTTCTTTAACTAACTTAAGGTTATTAATATTAA
>NW_020438955.1:518614-612275 GCF_000699045.2 Agrilus planipennis
TGTTCACTGAACCTTAACAACTATCAGTATAAATTAGGATTAGTTCTCATTTAGGTTTAGTTTACTTCAGTCCCTGAAGAAGGTAACTTTGTTACCGAAAAGTGCTTCGGACAACTACAGTGTCGTGTTTTGGCGTTGGGGTTTTGAGCTATTCTGTTTGTTCTACAACAACCGCCAAAGTTTTTCCAATCTTCATATTTAGTTAGATTTAATCAAAATTCTCTAATTATGAGCTGTAATAGTCACGTAGTGTAATTATATAGTTACCGATGTTTTCTGTTCTATACTCACTACCTACACTCTTAAACTAAAAGAAATCTAATTAAAAATGCTATATAAAAATAGGCATTATTGACAGGAAAGAAAGGCAAAGCAGACTGCTGCGTCTACACCTAAAAATTCATAAATATTATAAGGTTGATGGTCCTAAAACTGGTTGCACAAGCACCTCCTTCCTACCCTGAGTCAATCTTCCCATTTCTCTAAAACTAGAACATCCCAATACCATCTGTTAAGACAGAAGTTAAATTTTTGCCTGTGTTCTGTTGGAGCTGTCTGCGACGCGCTGATGAGATTCAAAAAGATCGAAATCGCGGTAAGCGTCTGGCAGTTTCGACAGAATAGAAACCACTTCGAATTATTTTATTCGATTATGGTAACGTGCCTATCACGTTGAGGTTAGCTACGCCGGGATTCGTTTCAGCAAGTAGATATCCATATATTTAAATGGACCTTGTTGGAGCATACGTAATCCTAAAATGTAGCATCGTACTACAGATGGCGTTTACCGCGCCATTTGTGGTGTTTTCTAAAACGCACTGTTAAGATAGCAGGTAAAAGTTGGTCTGTGTTCTGTCGAAACTGCCAGACGCGGATCGCGATTTCGATCTTTTGGATCTTATCAGCGCGTCGCAGGCAGAATACAGACAACTTCGAATTATTTTATTCGATTAAGATAACGTGCCAATCACGTTGAGGTTGGCTACGCCGGGATTCGTTTTCAGCAAGTAGATATCCACACAAGTGGAACTTGTTGGAGCATACGTAATCCTAAAATGTAGCATCGTGCTACAGATGGCGTTTACTGCGCCATTTGTAGTATTTTCTAAAAGTGAAAATGTTTTTTGTATGTTTATTTTGCTAACCATAAATACAACATTTTTAAGGTGACAAAATCGACAATGTAAACTGTTGTTCAGATTATTGAGTGTTCACTGTTTTAACAGTAATAACCTAGTGATTTACTGCAGAAAATGGATCGAAGTGATTTCCTTCTTTTCTCGAAATTATAAATTCCAATAGTGTACGGAATACCGTCGAACTTTTGCGATTTAATAAGGAAAAATTCAATTATTAAGGAATGCCGTACGTTCCACGTCTTTCTCCTTTTCAACAATCTCCTTTTAAAATAGTCCGCTCGTTCGGTGCAGTAGCGTCGTCGTAGTGCGGGTAATGCGGCGTGAAATGCATTTTCATGTCTAGAGTTCTTTACCGTCCTTACCAAAGGATTTATTCTAGTACCCACCTCACTACAGGCTCAAAGAGGCACAAAAGAAAAGAAAAAAGGAAGAAGGAGAATAGAGCAACGAGAGAGCTTCAGTAACGTAAGTTTTAACAGGTTGGTAGTGGTGTCTAACAACCGAGGGATGCACTTTTTGCACGACTCATAGGATGGAAGCTTTACTGCCAACTTAATCGATGGTCGAATAGTTACAATAGTATGCATACAACTTATAGTTGATATAATTTAATAAGTTACCCATATCGCCATCTCGTGATATTTGCTGTTAACTATAATACTTCAAGTGCTTGACAAGAGGTTTACGAAAGAATATACTTGTCAATTTGAAACTACGAAACGAAACCAGAGTAATAAATAACATTGAGGTTTTGGTCAATAATTTATTGAAAGTATTAGACGTGGACTGCCATTTTGTACTTTTAGTGAAGGTTTCAGCTGCTGAATTCAAAGTGAAATTGTCTGATGCAGCCAGATTTGGATAAGATGCGTCTGGAAGATTTCGAAATTCGGATAAACCACAGCTCGGAAAATTCTCGTCAGATGCACTCTGGTCGTGAAAGCTAATCCTGGGGCCCACATTACTACAGGCTCAAAGAGGCACAAAAGAAAAGGAAAAAGTAGAAAGAAGCTTTTGAGTAGTTTGCAGGTTTGGCCAGTATTTCGCTTTGGTATTGCCCATGACATGTCTGGTAATGCCATAGAACGTTAACTGAGGACCTTTAGCTCTTCGTGAAACATCAACGAATAAAACTAGAAATACTGACAAAAATCTGTATGAGTTTGACAGATGTGACCGACACCTTAAGTTTCAGTTACGAAATTTTTGAGCACGGAAGGTCATCCCATGTGATGCGTACTGAGATTATACTGTTTTACTATAGATACAGAAGGAGAAAATACTTTCCAGTCCATAACTCTGGACATGACAACATTAGGGATAGATACAGTTACAGGAAAACGAATAGCATATAACAAGGAGGGAGTTCAATGAAAGCGGTATTGACAAAAGACTATGATATGAAAATAAATACAAGTAAAACCAAAATATCAGTATGCAAAGCAGAAAAAAGTTCGGAATGAGATAAAATACAAATGGGAGGAGACAAATTAGAGGAAGTCGTTGATTTTCGGAATCTAGAAGACCAGATGATTCACTCTAGTGTGATAAAGATGATGATAACGATCATATTCACCTACTACGATGACATTCTGATTTTCTTCTTATCCTGAGCTAATTTTCACATTTCCCCAAAATAGAACAACCCAAATCCTTAACTATTTGCGAACAGTAATCTAATCTAGGTTTGACATTTCTTCTAAAACCAAATTGATCTTCCCCTAACAGTTCTTCTGCCGTTTTTTCCATCCTTCTCTGTAAATTTTAGTCAAGATTTCACACTTATTGGACTTACTGTACACTGTATCTATTGTTTCAAATTGCGAAGGATCTTATACTCGGTTGCGGATCTTCAGATACGCGTAAATTTATCTCATGTAATGTACCGTCGCGACACTAGGCGTCGGCTCTGAATCAAAGTTTGCCGCAGCTCAAGCAACGCTATACATTCCCATATTTCACGGTGTTCTTTTGTAGTCGCGAAAAGTATCGCATTCAAATTTATTATCGAACAGGTGGAGGAATTGCACCTGTTTGCGAAGAAAATGGATCATCGCAGCGGAGGGGCGTTCACTCTCTTGATGTTTGATTGATGCGCCCCCTGCGGTCTGCATCAGCGTCTTCCCTACAACGTTTTGTCCGGGGTTGATTTAACAATTATTCATTATTCATTTCAGAGATTTATTACATCGTTTAATATCCGATGGGTACGTAAAAGTGTTTGCGTGTGCGCACACACACACAAACGCAACCTACATTTACCCTCAAAGCACTTGATAATAATAACTATAATAGTAATGGGTAATGTCCGAGTATATATCACGGTAATTGCAGTTTTGACAGGACCGTACTCAACATAAAGGAACATTTGGATGAGTTACCTACTTGATTAACCGAGCCTTACATGTGTCTTGTTTCAAACTTCAAGACAACAGTGGCGTTTAATCTAAATTGTAGGGGCACTGTCATGATTGCAGTGGAAATATTAACAAAGGATTATCATTATCATAAAGTCGTCAGTCCTAAGACTGGTTGGACACGTACCTCCACTCTTTCCTATCCTGAGCTAATCTTCGCATCTCCCTAAAACTAGAACAGCCCACATCCTCTAACGTAGGTCTACCTCTATCCCTCCTAACTCCTGTTTCTGCCTCTAATATATCTCTGACTAGACCTATGCCTAAGAAGGTGTCCTATCAACCTATCTCGCCTATTTTTTATTGACTTCCATAGAGTCCTCTGTTCTCCTATTCTTTCCAATACCTCTTCATTTCTAACCTTTTCTACCCACGATATCCTCATCATCCGCCTATAACACCACATTTCGAACGCTTCTAACCTTTTCTTTTCCGTCGCGCCCACTGTCCATGTGTCGCACCCGTACAACGCCGTGCTCCAAACATACACCTTTAACAACCTTTTTCGAATTTCTAAATAACCCGGGCAAAGAAGTGACTTCCTTTTATTAAAGGCGACACGACCCTGCTATCCTCTGCTTTATATCCCTACAAAGAATATTGAATATTTAATCTGGTTTAACTATTTGTTGCTACAACTAACTGCCCAAATGTAATTCCTGTTTCAATAAACACTGATTAAGACTCATGTACCTACTTTAAGTTGCCCACTGTCACCTAGCGGAGAGTAGCATTACTGTTTGAAAGAACTTGTTGGGCGATACTTCTGATTGTCGATAAATTCACCTGTTGTAGTAAGTATGTGGCGAATAAAGGGCCCTCCTTCATGTCGTAGTAACATAAGCTGTAGCCAACATTACATTAGAGAGATTATGACCTGGTGGATAATGAAAGAATTCTCAAAATCCATTCGGGAGTTACTGAGATTACCTCAAACAACCAAGTGTTGGCAGAAAGAAATGTTACTACCTTATTCAATTTCCTATTAAGTATCAGAGTCATAATCATCATAAGGTCGTCAGTCTTAAGACTGGTTCGACACGCACCTCCACTCTTTTCTATCCTGAGATAATCTTCGCATTTCCCCAAAACATCCTTACTATTTGTGAACAGTAATCTAATCTAAGTCTACCTTTCCTCTAGCTCACCATACCCCAGAAGGCGACCTACCAACCTGTCTCGTCTATTTCTTATTGACTTCTATGGAGTCTTCCGTTCTCCTTTTCTTTCTAATGCCTCCTCATTTCTAACCTGCTCTATCCACATCAATCGTCTATAATACTACATTTAAAACGCTACTAACTAGTTTTTTTCCGTCATTTCCCCGTCCATGTTTCGCACTTGCACAAAACCGCACTCCAGATGTACACTTTGACAATCTTTTTCAAATTTCTAAAGTAACTGTTCGCGAGCGTAGAAGTGACTTCTTTCTGTTAAAGCCGACTCAACCCTGCGCTATCCTCTCCTTAATATCTCTACTTCTCCTTTCATCCTAAATCTTCTAATTTCCTAGATACTGAAAATCAACAACTTCTAATTTTTCGTCTCCTATCTTTATATTCACTCTTTCCCTACTATACTTGTTCTTTTGGGGGTTATTTCACTGGTTTAAACTTCATCTTTTATTCATGCTATTGAGTACATCACAAACGACAGTACTTCATGCATAACAGCGACAATTTTTATTAATATAAAATAAAAATACTTGGTTTCATCAACAATCGGAGAACTTACCGCAATAAGCAGTCCCATTTTCGACGAAGGCCGTTTATTTTTCCGATATAGCCGGTGCGCCAGCGCCACCAAGCTGTCTTCATAACCGAACACCAGCTCTTCAGCTGTGACGTTGACAAATGGCCTGAAGTTTCCCATTGACAGGACGAGAGAGATAGTCTTTTGCAAAAAGAATCCCAGGGAGTTTGATTTCGTTGAAAGCGTCTAGAATCAAAAGAACATGCTTCATTTTATCTCGTTATTGCAATATTAAACTACTGGAGTCTCAAAATAAACAATGACTAGTGATGTGTTTTGATTCGATTTAAAAATATACAGGGTGATTCGTAAAAACGCTCTTTAAAACATCAGATTCAGTCTAGAAAAGGTGGAATTAAGTTATCAACTGATTTCTTATGAATAACGTTCCAAACTAATGATATTTTCTTCCAGATTTAATGAATTTATCGTAGCTGTGTCTGCTTATCTCTCCTGAGTTAGCCGGCCAAAAAAATGGTTAAAAATTGCACCTTTTTTCTGTAAATATTGTAGAAAAATGGTAATAGATGTATAAAAAGCCATTAAGGCGATCGATTTACCTTCTACAATACGGTATAGTAACATTTTATTGGGTGGTGTGAATGATATTAGCGAATGGAATCGGACAACAGAAGATTTTGCCTTGCAATCAAAACTGTTGCAACTATCTCCTCTCATGATATATTAGAACTAGATGACTATTAAAATATTAAATTAAAGGATCGAATTGTGCCACCAAGATGTAATCAGTTTTCGGTTAATCAAACCTTTTAATCAAAAACTGCTAGTTTTGGCTTATCCGACTGGAACTGNGTAGAGTAACCAGTGTCATTATCCGGTATCCGATCGGATCTTGCAAAAAGTCCATCTCCAGTAAATACTGACCGAAACAATCACTCGACGATCCACTATCTCCTCTCATGATATATTAGAACTAGATGACTATTAAAATATTAAATTAAAGGATCGAATTGTGCCACCAAGATGTAATCAGTTTTCGGTTAATCAAACCTTTTAATCAAAAACTGCTAGTTTTGGCTTATCCGACTGGAACTGAACAATTGGAATAATGTGGGCGGGTTGAAATGTTTATATCCTTACAATTCTTACGATTGCAACATTATTTTAGCAAATGTTTCTCCCTGATGGAATCCGTCAAATGGGAGGAGCCTAAAAACATGGCGCCGATTAGGGAAAATTTATCGTAGTTCCCATAGTGTACCGTGCAATTTTCAAAGTTTTTAAATTACGATAAAATGATAAAGTATTGACACAATTTCGTTGAAGGTGAGCGTGTTTTAATGCCAATCACATTATAAAATTCGGAAATAACAAATCCGGAAGCTAGCCTTCAAATTCCGTCAAGTTTACTGCCTACTTTTTACAAACTTCGGATTTAAAAAGTGATTCACGTTATATAATTGGTGAGGTGATTCTGGGTGATTTAAGCAATATCATATCAATGACTTGCACGTGCAAAGCCGATTTAAGAGAACGTTGCAAACACATTATTGCAACTTTGTTGTATTGCAGCAGGTAGGTTCTTAACCTCAAAATACTTATATCGTATCATTAGAATTGTGTTAAATCAATTACACAGGAATAAATAATTTCTCACTTTATAATTTTAGTATGATTCTAGTTTTAAATATTAAGGTTATGGCTGATGGTAAATACTTGCTGAAATATAATCATGTGCATTAAAATGACGTGAACAAATTTTTATTCCGGAATTCACTTCTTTGATACCTACTGCTTTCATCCAAGCTTCTATTAGTTTACTTTTTTCTCTAATTTTCCGAATATATTTTTTACATATATAAAACGGTTAGTTTTTATTGGAAAGTAGTTAATGTAGGTGAAGAGTGAAGATCTATGTCTGAAGTGCTATTGCAGCTTTTCACTGAACATATTAACTTTTTATTTGATTTAACTTTAGAAGAAAACTTCGTCGACTCCATCATCAAAAAAATTTTTACTTTTTTAACGTGTTTTATTATTTTAATAAACAATTTTACAATTTGCGTGCACAGTTCCTATGTAAATTTTTCCCTCATTCGAGTTATAAATTTTGCCACCAGATGGTGTTTGCCCATTTGACGGATCCCAAAACAATTTCAATTGACTCAACTGTGCAATTACTATATGCTTTATAGCAATCTGTAAACGATACTCGCCGTTTAAATAGTAGTTGATCATAATTAAAATAATCTCTAGCAGCCGAAACATATATTCCATTAATAACTATCAGTTGGTTCTCCTTTCATGCATACCTTCATATTAAATTAATAGGGACAAATTATATTCACATTTGTTTATACGACAGTTAAGTCAGACTGTAAATATTAATTAATTCGAAACAGTATTAGCCACAGGCACGTTATAAATGCTTCTGTAATTTAAATGTCACAGTTTCACATAAATTAAACCATATCATTTCGACGGAATTATGCATGAAGAATGTAAAAAGGTAATTAGACAATTTATCACACAGTTGTGAACGCTGACAAAAATAAAAGACGTATCATTATGATCCTAACCAATCAAAGAAAAACACGCTTCGGTCAATTAATTTAATATTAATAAAAAAAATTAGTAGAAGGTTAATAAACACAAGTAAATTGAAAAAAAAGTTATAGCTTCGACCGAGTACAGATACCGGGCCCGCCTCGATGGCAGCCGTACGTCGATACCACTGGACCATTTCCGTTTATTGAAAATTGTGGCGACTAGACAACCACAGCCACACAATGCTAGTTAGAGATATATTAGAAAAAGAAAACGAGTAGAGTGTAGCAGAAAGAGACCTATATTAGATAAAATAATAGTAAGCGATATGCGATATTTTCGTTTACGGAGAATGCTATGACTTATTTAGGATTAGCAGAAGTGACATTATTATGCTTTTACTTACCAGTAAAGGAATGTTTGGTACGGTTAACTTTTCATTTTTATCAACTGACAACTCTGGAACAAACTGTAGAATTTTCTTGTGCTGATACGACACTGTGCCATTATCGTGAAATTGTATGTTCACTTTTTCCATGTTTTCTCTGAAACAAGAAAAATGTTTGGTTTAGAATAAACAAGGCTTGATATATATATAAAAAAAAACTAAAACTAAGAAAACACATAAAGTATTAAATAAAAACTAAAAACATAATATATAAGCAACCTACAGGGCGACAGGACAAATTTTAAGATCAACAACGAGATTTCTGTAAGACACTATCAAATTATCAATTTTTGTAACATCAGCAACAATTTTACTTTTGCAACCTATACTCTTAAGTACGTATCACCAGTGTTCCAGCTGTTACCTCTTCGCGGCTTAGTGGTGAGTACAAACCGGAGACGCGGGTTCGATTCCCGGCGAGGGAGTTACAGCACGAACAATTTTTCCTCACTAATTTAAGGTTATCTGTAGTGGGTAAAGGATGCGGTACTGACAGATCAGTACTGTATGAAAATAAATAAAAGTAAAACTAAAGTACTGGTATGCATGGGAAGAAAAAAAATAGGGAAATAGCAAATATAAAGATAGGAGACGAAGAATTAGAAGAAGTAGCCGATTTTAGGTGTCTAGGAAGTCACATAAGTCAGGACGGAAGGAGTAGTAGGAATATCAAGCAGAGGATAGCTCAGGGTCGAATCGCCTTCAATGAAAAGAAGTCACACTATGCTCACGAACGTTTAATTTAGAAATTCGAAAAAAGTTGTTAAAGTTTATCTTTGGAGCACGGCGCTGTATGGGTGCGAAACATGGACAGTGGGTGCGGTGGAAAAAAAAGGGTTAGAATCGTTCGGAATGTGGTGTTACAGGCGACTGATGAGATTACCGTGGATAGAGAAGGTTATAAATGAAGAGGTATTAGAAAGAATAGGAGAACAGAGGACTCTATGGAAGTCAATAAGAAATAGGCGAGATAGGTTGGTAGGACACCTTCTCAGGCATGAAGGTCTAGTTAGAAACATATAAGAAGCAGAAACAGGAGTTAGGAGGGGTGGAGGTGGATCTAGGTTAGGTCACTATTCACAAATACTTAAGGATGCGTTGTTCTAGGTTTAGAGGAATACGAAGATTGACTCAGGATAGGAAAGAATAGAGGAGCGTGTCCAACTAGTCTTGGAACTGGCGACCTTATAATGAAGAGAATTGCATCAGACATTGTCTTTTTCATCTCCCTTTTAGTTTATATTACAATAAGAACAAATAGAAACTAGAATCGGGGTAAAATTAAAAAAAGAGATAATGTACTAGGTAGAATTAGACAATATTAGCCTCCTTCCAACATTTATCCTACAAAAACGCACATCCATGTAACTTTTTACTGTAGAATTACATTTTAAAATAGTGCAGGAAGTAGATATTTATCGCTGATAGAGATGAGCAAAGTAAATGCGACAGAAAGCGTCGACATCTATCTCTATGTGGCGTAAAAGCCTTTTTCTTTATGTCGTAAAATGTCACTCCACTTTAACTAAAGTGCATTCAATCTTGACGATACCGATATTTATAACTGAACGAAGCCGCCAGCGAGCGAAATTGAAAATAAACGACTAGGAAATTTAATATTTGCTATAAGTACGATCCAAAACTGCACACTAGGCGAACTTTGATCGATAGTTCCTAAATTTGATAGTTTCAATATACTTATGTACAAAAACCAACTTCATAACTTTGCACGTGTATGTACAAAGTTAATCTAAAGATTTTGAACGAAATTGAACCAAACGCGCGATAAAATGTGCCTTCTCAATAACGGGGATCATTCCCTTCCTATACATCCTTAGAAGCGAAATAATTTGTTCAAATTTAACTGGAGCCACTCTTTCTGGTGGATGAGCCGGACGCGTTTCAAAACAAAATGTATAAAATAATAAATTAGGCTGTACCTCCACTGCCGACAGCGGCATCTAAACGAGTTGCGTACACAAAAAAGGTACTGAATTGACCAAGAACAGAACCGGGGTCGCCCGCATGCTAAACGAGCTTCATAACCACTGAACCATTTGCGCCATTTGTAGTAATTCGTTCAGCATCGAAGATCGTCAATCCTAAGACTGATTGGACAAAAAACTTCTGGGTGTTTCATTCCCACCAGCCAGTAATGCTGGTGGGCGGGCAGTCCCTCCGGACTACGACGGAAGGTAGGGCGGAAGGCCCTGTTCAGCCTGCTTTCAGGAGTCGTGGGAATGGGTGGGTGGTGGTTCGAGTGAGAAAGATGAGACGGACGAAATGAAGACAGAAGAGAATGAACGATTATCTGTGGAATATTACCGCCCTAGCATTTGCCTAAGTGGTCCAAGGAAACCACATAAAAACTTGGACCAAGGCAGACGGACCCGGAATCGAACCGGCGTCCACCCGAATGCTAAGCAATGGTCTAAACCTCTAGGCCATGCCGCTCTGTCTCATTGGACACGCACCTCTGCTCTTTCCTATCCTGAGCTAATCTTCGCATTTCCCTAAAACTAGAACATCCCACATCCTAAACTATTTGCAAACAGTAATCTAATCTACGTCAACCTCTACTCCTCCTACTCCTGTTTCTGCCTCTAATATGTTTCTGACTAGACCTTCATGCCTAAGAAGGTGCCCTACCTACCCATCTTGCCTATATCTTATTGACTTCTATAGAGTCGTCAGTTCTCCTATTCTTTTTGATACCTCTTCATTTCTAACCTTCTTAGCTGGACAGGAAAGAAAACAAAGAAGACAAAGTTCTACAGATGGTAAAGAAAAAGAGAAATTTATTAAAAATCGTTGGAAATAAAAGAGAGAAGATGCTAGGAACCATAAGGGAAGGAAAGGTACCTGACAAAAGAAATCTATGAAGCCTAGGAGAACATAGATGGAACAGGTAAAGGATAAAGTGACCACATTGACCTACCAAGAAGCAAAGATGTGGTGGAGTCTAGAGATGAATAGAGAATGCCCCATCGACAAGGCCGTAGCTCGTAATCAAAATATACGTTATTTACTTTTTCGTTCAAAAGCTTAAGGTTACAAGATCGGAAATATCTATCGAGATTTGATAAGTCTCCAGAACAAAAATACGAGTTATTCAAATATTATCAGCAAAAATCTTGATCCTCCATTCCTTTTTAGATGCCACCCCGACAATGACTTGTTGGTACGCTACGACCTTCATTTCTTCCTTTACCTAATCCATGTTTGCTCTCCTTTCTGGTCTGCTTCCTTTTTGTTCTTCCACTATGATATTTAGGAATTCGTCGTGGTGTAGCCAATACCCTAACACTTTTCTTTCCTATTTTTAATATTGTCTCCATTTGTCTTGTTTTCCGTTCAACAAATCCTAATCACTCGCCTTCATCATTAGATTCAAAGACTTCCAACCTTTCTCTACCACGATGTGACATCATCCTTGTTTCACCTCCGTGCATTGCAATACTCTATATTTTACATAGAAAATGATGCACTTTGCGTATTTGAGAATCTTGAATATGATAATTTGATTGCCAAGGACGTTGGATTCATCTTGCATTCAACAACACCAGTCACATATTCAAAACAAAAACTATGTATAATCCAATTGAAATTTTGTTAACTTCAAAGTATGTAACATCATAAACTATCATTTAGACTACTCTTGAATCAAATTTAGGGTTTCCCAAGAGGGGTTTATGTTTCTGCCGCTTTAGCATCTTGAGAGTTTACTGACCTCCTAGGTTCTATATTAGCTCTAACCGTACATTCACCTCCCTTACCTAGCAATATGTTTGATTTACTTTTATTTATTTTCATTATTCCGTTTTCTTCTGTCAATATAGCTACCGTTTTGTTTAACACTGCCTCTAACTCTTCCTTGCTAGACGCTATACATCACACATAAATCAAACCGTGTATAGGTAATTTTTAATATCACTATTTACTGTCTAAAGTAAGGGTACGGAGCAGGTATTGTAGACATATTTAATTAACACCATCTTACTTAAAGCCATCTTCGTCTTTGGCCAATCTAAAAGGACATGATGTTCATGCTTTCAAAGTGTTAATTTATGTTAAAAGAAAATTAAAAACATTCCCTCCAAGCACAGTTTTTTCACACAATAATTTCTTTCGTGTGTGAATTTGAAGTTAACAGTCTATTATATTTAAAACGGAAGAACGACCTCGACAGAACCACAGGATTCTCTCAGATCTTTCGGGTAGGGGACCCTTCATCTTAACAATTATTTTAACTATTAGTCCAAAATGTAAACATTCCATCATTAGCTAGTATATCAGAAAACATCAAACAATGGCTAAAAAAGAACGTTAAGTTCTTGGCCCGGGGCGGCTCAGCGGAAAAGAAAAGGTTAGAAGCGTACGAAATGTGGTGTTACAGGCGAATGATGAGGATACCGTGGATAGAGAAGGTTAGAAATGAAGAGGTATTAGAAAGAATGGGAGAACAGAGGACTCTATGGAAGTCAATAAGAAGTAGTCGAGATAGGTTGGTAGAACACCTTCTCAGACATAAAGGTCTATTCAGAGACATACTAGAGGCAGAAACAGGAGTTAACAAAATGTGTAGAGATAGACCTGTTACTGTTCGCAAATAGTTAAGGATGTGGGTTGTTCTAGTTTTAGGGAAATGCGAAGATTAGCTCAGAATAGGAAAGAGTGGAGGTATGTGTCCAAACAGTCTTGGAACTGACGACCTTATGATAATGATGAAGTTCACCAAAGTTTCTGGGTGAATACTTGAGATGCACTGGATAGTGATTTTATAAATCATTGTTAATTCAAATCTGATATACCAACAAGCGACCAAAATTGTAACAGTTCGGTCATACTGATATATTCTTGTTAAATAGAAAGGTAAGCAGAAGAATTACATCGAAACAACAAATAATTTAATATAATAATCAATAAATAACGCAAATAAGAACAAACGATCTATCCCAATACAATCTTAATTATCAATAGGTAGGTCTTTTTGTTATAATTATTAAATTATTATTGCTGGTGTTGGTTTATTAATTTTTCTCTAGTAGAGTAACCAGTGTCATTATCCGGTATCCGATCGGATCTTGCAAAAAGTCCATCTCCAGTAAATACTGACCGAAACAATCACTCGACGATCCAGAAAACGTCAACAAAATCTTGTTAAAAGACAAGTAATTCGCGTTGTCAAATTCGCTATTAAATGACCACACAAATAAGTGGAATGCTCGACAAAACAAATACCATCAAAAAAAGGCGAGACATTGGCTTTACATAATTCCGTTAGCTCCGCACAGAACTACAGCTACACAACATATGCGTAAGTATTAACATTTGATGGGTTTTATGTTATTTACTTTGCAAATAATGTATTGTGTGCATGTATGTGTGTGTATTATATTTTACAAACGTAATTTACGTTAACAAGAAAAAAATTTTCTTCCGAGAGCCTGGCATTCATTGTTTTATGTACCCATTATGTAACCGATGGTTTAACGAATTAACACAGTCATTCGCGCCAATAAATTAAAGATTTATACAGTGTATAAAGAAAGGCTCTTGGAACCAGGCACCAGTATTAGTAGTAGATAGCAAAGTTCACGTTTTACAACAAATTGAGTTGTGAAATCAATTTTAATCACTAACAAATCCGCATGCTTCTCTAAAGAAATTTATTAGCTTTACAGACGAGAATGAAATCTAGGGGATTCGCAACAACGAAAGACATACTTGTTGCTTGTTTGAAATTACTCATTTCTTCTCCGGAATTTTTTCTTTTTGTCACTCCTTTGGTCCGACTAACAAGCCGGCGTGTTTGCAGGCGGTCATAAATCAACTTTATGTGCTCTGAACTGTTATACGAATACGAAGATGGTACAATAACTCTACCAAAGTTTCAAATACAGAATATATTTTTGTTGCTGCTTAAGACTTTTGGGTGTTTCATTCCCGTCAGTCAGTAATGCTCGTGGGCGGGCAGTCCCTCCGGACTTCGCCGGAAGGTACGGCGGAAGGCCCTCTTGAGCCTCCTTTCAGGAATCGTGGGAATGGGTGGGTTGTGGTTCGGGTGAGAAAATTGAGTCGGACGAAATGAAGACAGAAGAGAATGAAAGATTATCTGTGGAATATTACTGTCACAGTGTTTGTCTAAGTGATTTGCTTAAGTGATCCAAGGCAACTACAGAAAAACTTGGACCAAAACTGACGGACCAGGAATCGAACCAACATCCTCTCGAATGCTAAGAAATGACTTAACCTCTAGTTCATTCCGCTCGGTATTTGCAGTTTATTTCACGACGACAATTTGTAGTTAAAAGACAGCCCCTATTTAGAAGAAAACCGGAGATGAAGTGGAGATACGTCGACAGCAGGGGGATGTGGCTAGACTATGGTTAAAATAGTTGCCGTAATGTGAAATGTAATGGAAAAACGTAGCAGATACGTACTCTACAGTAGGGTCACTTCTTCGATCTGATCTAAAATTCCGGAATTTATTTTGCATGCGTTCATAAATCAACTTTATCTACGCTGAATTGCTATAGACAAGGACGGTTCAATAATTTTGCCAAATTTTCGGATACAGAACAGATTTGTACTGCGGCTTGATGACAATAATCTAAATTTTTAAGACAGCCTCTTCTTAGTGGGTAACAGGGAAGTCGAAGATGAAGTATTCATATGTCGACAGGAGGGGGGTGTGGTTAGACTATGGTTAAAATGGTTGCCGTAATGTGAAACGTAATAGAAAACATAACAGTATGGTAACTCCTTCGATGTGATCTAAAATCCGGCGTTATTTTTTACAGGCGGTCATAAATCAACTTTACATGGCCTGAACTGTTATAAACGGGACAGTTCGATAATTTTGCGAAATTTTCAAATATAGAACATTTTTTTACTCCGACTTCATGACAACAATCTATATTTGCAAGACAGCCCCTATTTAGAGGGTAGTGGCGAAATCGGAGATGAAGTGGAGATATATCCACACGAGAGGGATGTGGTTAGATTATGGTTAAAATGGTTGCCGTAATGTAAAACGTAATGGAAGACGTATCAGTATGGTAACTCCTTCGATCTGATGTAAAATCCGGTGTTATTGTTTTTGCAGGAGGTCATAAATTAACTTTACATGGCCTGACTGTTATAAACGAGTACAGTTCTATAATTTTGCGAAATTTTCAAATACAGAACATTTTTGTACTCCGGCTTCATGACAACAATCTATATTTGCAAAACAGCCCCTACTTTCAGGGTAGCGGGGAAGTCGGTGACGAAGTGGAGATATATCGACAGGAGGGGGATGTGATTAGACTACGGTTAAAATGGTTGCCGTAGTGTGAAATGCAATGGAAAAACGTACTAGTAGGTTAACTCCGATCCGATCTAAAATCCGGCGTTGTTTTGCAGGCGGTCATAAACCAACTTTATGTGCGGTGAACTGTTATAAACGAGGATGGTTCAATAATTTTGACAAATTTTCAGATACAAAACATATTTGTACTGCAGCTTCATGACAACAATCTATATTTGCAAAACAGTCCCTACTTAGAGGGTAGCGGGGAAGTCGGTGACGAAGTGGAGATATATCGACAGGAGAGGGATGTGGTTAGACTACGGTTAAAATGGTTGCCGTAATGTGAAATGCAATGGAAAAACGTACTAGTAGGGTAACTAATTCGATCTGATCTAAAATCCGGCGTTGTTTTGCAGGCGGTCATAAATCAACTTTGTGTGCGGTGAACTGTTATAAACGAGGATGGTTCAATAACTTTGACAAATTTTCAGATACAAAACATATTTGTACTGCAGCTTCATGACAACAATCTATATTTGCAAAACAGGCTCTACTTAGCAGCGAGCGGGGAAATCCGTGATAAATGTTAAAGTGTCGACCAGAGGGGGATGTATCAGCGTGGCTAAGAAATGACCCTATTGTATAAAATATTTTTGGACTGTGATTAGACTATGGTCTAAATGGTTGTCGAGATTTAAAGGAGAAACTCAGCAGTCCATAACCTCACTTTCATTTATTCAAACTAATTATAAAACGTACACCCTGTATTTGCGTATAGGTGTGTACATTGTATATATGGTCGTAAATTTTGCGCTTTGTTTTGTTTTAAAATCCGTCATTCGCCCTTCACCTGTTACAAATCGACTCCTTACGTGCATGTGTGCCCAGCCGTATATTTGGTTAATAAAAAGTACGTGTCGTTCTTAGTGGCGAAGGAATTTCTTGAGACCGAGTGAAAGTGATTACTTCATACGATATCAAGTTTGCCTTGGTTGCATAACGACCGGAAGTAGCACAGAAAGCACTGACCCAATGACTTCGCCGGTACCCAGCCGCCTGCGATATCTCGTTGACGCTGCCGTTCCGCCGCCGCGCCAGCTCGACGTACAATATCTACATGGCACGCGATTTGCTTTTATGTTCAATTAATGAGCGAATTAATCTGGCAATGAGCGTGAAACTACTTATTCGTTTGATAATAATTTTTAATTGTCGAAAAATATGCCCGTTTTATATCATTTCGCAATCGACCGCGGCTCGTTTATTTGATTTATAAGTTAGATATCTTAACAAGTCTTTTATTAGATATGAACACGGTCAAATGCTCTCATTTTGTATTTTATTTATTATTCAGTCACAATCTGAATTATTAGATTAGGATAATTTTCTTTTTAAAGATTGGTAACATGCTACACCATAACCTCAATTATTTCTCGAGCTGATCATATCAAATACATTTGCAATTGTCAACGTTTTACAATCTACAATTACTACATTTTAAAAAAGCTTATAAGTAACAGCCCCTCAAATTACTAGCATTTGTGGATTAAATTATGTTGATGAATTAATTAGTCGATACCTATTACTCTCTTGTCAAGTTATTTTGCAAGAGTGACAGCAGCTGTCAAAAAGGATTAGTAATTATCGGAGTTAAAAATCCCTGAACCGTTTTGTGTTACTGATTCTAAAATATTTTCTTTTAGAAGTTTGGTAACATCCAAGAGTAATTATTTAATATTTCATGATGCCAAATGATATTTATAACTGTCAGAGTTAAATGCATCCAACTATAAACTGCAGAATCTTCTGTACTGTTGTGCACCATTGTATATTATATAAGAGTAATTTTGTCAAAGATTGGTAACACTGGCATGCAACAAACTAACCTCAATGGATGTGCATTTTTCAGTTACAAATAAATAATTGACAATGCTTCTGGCCATTTACCTACTTTATAACCAGGTATAACTTATTGCCTCTCATGTTATAACCATTTGGCAATTAAATCTCTTAGAAGTTGCAATCGTGTAAAAATATATCACGAAAGCGACAACAAGTATTAAATAGGATTAATAACTGTCAAAATTAAGTGTAACCAACCGTAAAGTATAAAATTCACTTAACTGTTTTGCTTCATTGAATTACTCCTTGTAATTATTGTATTTTATAACCGTAAAAATAAAAAATTAGTAGCGTTCTTGAGGATTTTATCTACTACATAGAAAGTTATGGCATATAATTGTTCAAAGTTCGTTAAACAATGCTCATAGCAGAAAGAGTTAGCATCAGCTGTTAAATAGAGTTAATAACCGATAAAATTAAGTACATCCAACCGTAAAATGTTGAATCCTCAAAACTGACAAAGCATTATATTAATTTATTCCATTGTTTAGGTATATTTGCACATTTGTTTTAAAGTAACTGTTCACTGTAACACATTACAGACTGTTAAATAATTTAAATGAATGAAAATGTACAGTGTAACAATAACAATTAAATCGTGTAGCAAGGTCAATAACGCACATCGACCTGACCTTAGTTGAATAATAATGAGTGTAGATACTATAACATGAATTACTCATTGTATATGTTTTAGTGTAACAATTACAAATATCAATGTTATTGTTCACATTCTCAATTAGACATGGATATCTGCGTTCTAAGTTATAGAAAATTTAGAGGTCGCAAGGTCAAGGCAGTTCGATGATTATTTAATATATATTTAATAACCAGGCTATTATTATACTTTCAAGTTTAAATATAACTAATTTATTGTTAGGTGCCGGGTTTTATCAATTACAATTTCATGATCAAATCATTGAACTATGTATGTATAATATTGCTTTGGGTCAATTATTGTAATTGTTTCGCATTAACCCGGAATCTCAACGACTAAATAATTGATGTTTTTTCTGAAGATTGGTGCATTTTTATGTAGTTTTAATTAAATAGACATATTCTGTTTACAATAAATTAGTCTACCAAATTTCCTAAATCTTTATCTTCATCATCATCATCATAAGGTCGTCAGTCCTGGTTCGACACGCACCTCCATTCTTTAAATCCTGAGCATTTCCCCAAAATTAGAACAACCCACATCCTTAACTATTTGCAAACAGTAATCTAATCTAGGTCGACCTCTACTCTCTGACTCGACCTTCATGCCTGAGAAGGTGTCCTACCAACCTATCTTGCTTGTTTCTTATTGATTTCCATACAGTTCTCTGTTCTCCTATTTTTTCTAATACGTCTTCATTTCTTCATTTCATTTCATTTCTAACTTTCTCTCTTTATAAGATTATATTTTAGATGATAAATAAGCAATTATTACTTATGCCCCTCTTGTTAATGAGAATAAAAATAATTATTTTATTTTTGTCAGAGACTGACATCGATTAAAGAAACTTTTCACTTTTTAACTTCCTATTTGCTTATCCTTAATTTTAAAGACGAAACTGTAACATTCCTTCCCGGTTANCTATCCCAATACAATCTTAATTATCAATAGGTAGGTCTTTTTGTTATAATTATTAAATTATTATTGCTGGTGTTGGTTTATTAATTTTTCTCTAGTAGAGTAACCAGTGTCATTATCCGGTATCCGATCGGATCTTGCAAAAAGTCCATCTCCAGTAAATACTGACCGAAACAATCACTCGACGATCCAGAAAACGTCAACAAAATCTTGTTAAAAGACAAGTAATTCGCGTTGTCAAATTCGCTATTAAATGACCACACAAATAAGTGGAATGCTCGACAAAACAAATACCATCAAAAAAAGGCGAGACATTGGCTTTACATAATTCCGTTAGCTCCGCACAGAACTACAGCTACACAACATATGCGTAAGTATTAACATTTGATGGGTTTTATGTTATTTACTTTGCAAATAATGTATTGTGTGCATGTATGTGTGTGTATTATATTTTACAAACGTAATTTACGTTAACAAGAAAAAAATTTTCTTCCGAGAGCCTGGCATTCATTGTTTTATGTACCCATTATGTAACCGATGGTTTAACGAATTAACACAGTCATTCGCGCCAATAAATTAAAGATTTATACAGTGTATAAAGAAAGGCTCTTGGAACCAGGCACCAGTATTAGTAGTAGATAGCAAAGTTCACGTTTTACAACAAATTGAGTTGTGAAATCAATTTTAATCACTAACAAATCCGCATGCTTCTCTAAAGAAATTTATTAGCTTTACAGACGAGAATGAAATCTAGGGGATTCGCAACAACGAAAGACATACTTGTTGCTTGTTTGAAATTACTCATTTCTTCTCCGGAATTTTTTCTTTTTGTCACTCCTTTGGTCCGACTAACAAGCCGGCGTGTTTGCAGGCGGTCATAAATCAACTTTATGTGCTCTGAACTGTTATACGAATACGAAGATGGTACAATAACTCTACCAAAGTTTCAAATACAGAATATATTTTTGTTGCTGCTTAAGACTTTTGGGTGTTTCATTCCCGTCAGTCAGTAATGCTCGTGGGCGGGCAGTCCCTCCGGACTTCGCCGGAAGGTACGGCGGAAGGCCCTCTTGAGCCTCCTTTCAGGAATCGTGGGAATGGGTGGGTTGTGGTTCGGGTGAGAAAATTGAGTCGGACGAAATGAAGACAGAAGAGAATGAAAGATTATCTGTGGAATATTACTGTCACAGTGTTTGTCTAAGTGATTTGCTTAAGTGATCCAAGGCAACTACAGAAAAACTTGGACCAAAACTGACGGACCAGGAATCGAACCAACATCCTCTCGAATGCTAAGAAATGACTTAACCTCTAGTTCATTCCGCTCGGTATTTGCAGTTTATTTCACGACGACAATTTGTAGTTAAAAGACAGCCCCTATTTAGAAGAAAACCGGAGATGAAGTGGAGATACGTCGACAGCAGGGGGATGTGGCTAGACTATGGTTAAAATAGTTGCCGTAATGTGAAATGTAATGGAAAAACGTAGCAGATACGTACTCTACAGTAGGGTCACTTCTTCGATCTGATCTAAAATTCCGGAATTTATTTTGCATGCGTTCATAAATCAACTTTATCTACGCTGAATTGCTATAGACAAGGACGGTTCAATAATTTTGCCAAATTTTCGGATACAGAACAGATTTGTACTGCGGCTTGATGACAATAATCTAAATTTTTAAGACAGCCTCTTCTTAGTGGGTAACAGGGAAGTCGAAGATGAAGTATTCATATGTCGACAGGAGGGGGGTGTGGTTAGACTATGGTTAAAATGGTTGCCGTAATGTGAAACGTAATAGAAAACATAACAGTATGGTAACTCCTTCGATGTGATCTAAAATCCGGCGTTATTTTTTACAGGCGGTCATAAATCAACTTTACATGGCCTGAACTGTTATAAACGGGACAGTTCGATAATTTTGCGAAATTTTCAAATATAGAACATTTTTTTACTCCGACTTCATGACAACAATCTATATTTGCAAGACAGCCCCTATTTAGAGGGTAGTGGCGAAATCGGAGATGAAGTGGAGATATATCCACACGAGAGGGATGTGGTTAGACTATGGTTAAAATGGTTGCCGTAATGTGAAACGTAATAGAAAACATAACAGTATGGTAACTCCTTCGATGTGATCTAAAATCCGGCGTTATTTTTTACAGGCGGTCATAAATCAACTTTACATGGCCTGAACTGTTATAAACGGGACAGTTCGATAATTTTGCGAAATTTTCAAATATAGAACATTTTTTTACTCCGACTTCATGACAACAATCTATATTTGCAAGACAGCCCCTATTTAGAGGGTAGTGGCGAAATCGGAGATGAAGTGGAGATATATCCACACGAGAGGGATGTGGTTAGACTATGGTTAAAATGGTTGCCGTAATGTGAAACGTAATAGAAAACATAACAGTATGGTAACTCCTTCGATGTGATCTAAAATCCGGCGTTATTTTTTACAGGCGGTCATAAATCAACTTTACATGGCCTGAACTGTTATAAACGGGACAGTTCGATAATTTTGCGAAATTTTCAAATATAGAACATTTTTTTACTCCGACTTCATGACAACAATCTATATTTGCAAGACAGCCCCTATTTAGAGGGTAGTGGCGAAATCGGAGATGAAGTGGAGATATATCCACACGAGAGGGATGTGGTTAGACTATGGTTAAAATGGTTGCCGTAATGTGAAACGTAATAGAAAACATAACAGTATGGTAACTCCTTCGATGTGATCTAAAATCCGGCGTTATTTTTTACAGGCGGTCATAAATCAACTTTACATGGCCTGAACTGTTATAAACGGGACAGTTCGATAATTTTGCGAAATTTTCAAATATAGAACATTTTTTTACTCCGACTTCATGACAACAATCTATATTTGCAAGACAGCCCCTATTTAGAGGGTAGTGGCGAAATCGGAGATGAAGTGGAGATATATCCACACGAGAGGGATGTGGTTAGACTATGGTTAAAATGGTTGCCGTAATGTGAAACGTAATAGAAAACATAACAGTATGGTAACTCCTTCGATGTGATCTAAAATCCGGCGTTATTTTTTACAGGCGGTCATAAATCAACTTTACATGGCCTGAACTGTTATAAACGGGACAGTTCGATAATTTTGCGAAATTTTCAAATATAGAACATTTTTTTACTCCGACTTCATGACAACAATCTATATTTGCAAGACAGCCCCTATTTAGAGGGTAGTGGCGAAATCGGAGATGAAGTGGAGATATATCCACACGAGAGGGATGTGGTTAGACTATGGTTAAAATGGTTGCCGTAATGTGAAACGTAATAGAAAACATAACAGTATGGTAACTCCTTCGATGTGATCTAAAATCCGGCGTTATTTTTTACAGGCGGTCATAAATCAACTTTACATGGCCTGAACTGTTATAAACGGGACAGTTCGATAATTTTGCGAAATTTTCAAATATAGAACATTTTTTTACTCCGACTTCATGACAACAATCTATATTTGCAAGACAGCCCCTATTTAGAGGGTAGTGGCGAAATCGGAGATGAAGTGGAGATATATCCACACGAGAGGGATGTGGTTAGACTATGGTTAAAATGGTTGCCGTAATGTGAAACGTAATAGAAAACATAACAGTATGGTAACTCCTTCGATGTGATCTAAAATCCGGCGTTATTTTTTACAGGCGGTCATAAATCAACTTTACATGGCCTGAACTGTTATAAACGGGACAGTTCGATAATTTTGCGAAATTTTCAAATATAGAACATTTTTTTACTCCGACTTCATGACAACAATCTATATTTGCAAGACAGCCCCTATTTAGAGGGTAGTGGCGAAATCGGAGATGAAGTGGAGATATATCCACACGAGAGGGATGTGGTTAGACTATGGTTAAAATGGTTGCCGTAATGTGAAACGTAATAGAAAACATAACAGTATGGTAACTCCTTCGATGTGATCTAAAATCCGGCGTTATTTTTTACAGGCGGTCATAAATCAACTTTACATGGCCTGAACTGTTATAAACGGGACAGTTCGATAATTTTGCGAAATTTTCAAATATAGAACATTTTTTTACTCCGACTTCATGACAACAATCTATATTTGCAAGACAGCCCCTATTTAGAGGGTAGTGGCGAAATCGGAGATGAAGTGGAGATATATCCACACGAGAGGGATGTGGTTAGACTATGGTTAAAATGGTTGCCGTAATGTGAAACGTAATAGAAAACATAACAGTATGGTAACTCCTTCGATGTGATCTAAAATCCGGCGTTATTTTTTACAGGCGGTCATAAATCAACTTTACATGGCCTGAACTGTTATAAACGGGACAGTTCGATAATTTTGCGAAATTTTCAAATATAGAACATTTTTTTACTCCGACTTCATGACAACAATCTATATTTGCAAGACAGCCCCTATTTAGAGGGTAGTGGCGAAATCGGAGATGAAGTGGAGATATATCCACACGAGAGGGATGTGGTTAGACTATGGTTAAAATGGTTGCCGTAATGTGAAACGTAATAGAAAACATAACAGTATGGTAACTCCTTCGATGTGATCTAAAATCCGGCGTTATTTTTTACAGGCGGTCATAAATCAACTTTACATGGCCTGAACTGTTATAAACGGGACAGTTCGATAATTTTGCGAAATTTTCAAATATAGAACATTTTTTTACTCCGACTTCATGACAACAATCTATATTTGCAAGACAGCCCCTATTTAGAGGGTAGTGGCGAAATCGGAGATGAAGTGGAGATATATCCACACGAGAGGGATGTGGTTAGACTATGGTTAAAATGGTTGCCGTAATGTGAAACGTAATAGAAAACATAACAGTATGGTAACTCCTTCGATGTGATCTAAAATCCGGCGTTATTTTTTACAGGCGGTCATAAATCAACTTTACATGGCCTGAACTGTTATAAACGGGACAGTTCGATAATTTTGCGAAATTTTCAAATATAGAACATTTTTTTACTCCGACTTCATGACAACAATCTATATTTGCAAGACAGCCCCTATTTAGAGGGTAGTGGCGAAATCGGAGATGAAGTGGAGATATATCCACACGAGAGGGATGTGGTTAGACTATGGTTAAAATGGTTGCCGTAATGTGAAACGTAATAGAAAACATAACAGTATGGTAACTCCTTCGATGTGATCTAAAATCCGGCGTTATTTTTTACAGGCGGTCATAAATCAACTTTACATGGCCTGAACTGTTATAAACGGGNTAAGCAATTATTACTTATGCCCCTCTTGTTAATGAGAATAAAAATAATTATTTTATTTTTGTCAGAGACTGACATCGATTAAAGAAACTTTTCACTTTTTAACTTCCTATTTGCTTATCCTTAATTTTAAAGACGAAACTGTAACATTCCTTCCCGGTTAAGAAATCGCATTTAATCCTTATTATTAAGAAAAGGATTTTCGTCTTCGTTTTGCTTTGGTAGAAATTCGTACACGGGAGGTAATGTCGTATTTAATACATTAATTCTATAATATTTTTGTTGAAATGCCTAATACAAAAGTTTACCTGTACACAAAAGGCCCAACTTCTTGCAACTTTGGTTTTTCTCCTTGGTTCAGAAAATTGTCCGGGTTGGTGACATTGAAAATGTAAACTTTTGTTAATCTTACTACGCCAGGTTTTTGCCAATAGTAGAAACTAAGGGATCCATTTGACAACCTTAAATGCTGAAAGAAAGAAAAAATAAGGAGAATTAGTATACATTGATCTTATGATAAAAAATTTACGTCAACCACTACAAATGTATTAAAAACCGCTTTTCTATCTATGCATTAATGTAAACACGTTCAATCTGGCAACTCCGGAGTTGACGTAACTATACTTCATTTACTTTTTCTAGCCAATGTCTTGGATGCGCGCTGGCAAAATCGTAGGTAGGAAGAAAAGAGCTCACTATACTCTCGATCCTTGTTCATTAAACATACTCTTTCATACAGTATCTGCCAAAAGTTTTGTTCAATCATGAATAGTAGTGCGAGTCGAAAACAAGCGTTAAAGCCTTTATTATGTTTTCAAATATAAATAAACATCTCGTTGATATTTTCAGTAGTAAATGGTACCAATAACAGCATATTTGAGCAATGCAATTGTAGTGGATAAAATGGTCAATTTTTCCGTGCAGTACTGTACGGAATATACGCTCCTCACCGGTTAAGAGTTTGGCCGAGAGGTGTCTCCTTTCTTTTCTGGCCTAGTGCTGTTCTTTTCTACTTTGCGCCGATCAAACTGAAGGTCACATCGCTACAGAAACTAAACGAAGTATGCTACCTTATATTTTTTCTCAAATTCTGTATTGACCAAGAAGTTACATTGAGTCGTGTTGTCTAACATTAAGTACAGTGCTGATTTTCGTCGTTTTGTTTCACAGCCAACGATTGTATTCTAGATTTAGCATATAACTACGTCTTATCGTGGTGGCTGCGCCATATTGTAGGCCCCCAATGTGTTTTAATTGTAACAAGCAAGGGGAGCTATTGTTGTAACGAAATTACGACGTAATGTCAATGACTATCGTTTGCTTATAAGATCTGCTACGTGTTATAACGCATATTTGCCATATTAAGTAAAACTATTGTCGCAATCCCCATGTTCGGGAACACACAAGAAGGAAACGGGATAACGAACTAAGGAGACACTTGAAATTTCCAGTTTACGACCGTATCCTGGAAGTACACGGAAAGGGATTGTCAAGAGCGTTCTTGAGCACCCTCCAACATGCCCGATACCGTTTAACGGGGTTATCAAGTGATTTTACGACAACCACAGCGGCCTGCTAGATAAACGGAAGCAGAGAATCAGAGAGATGATAAAATCAAAAATATTTGCCTGCTACATACTACTGCGACGAGAACGTTACGCCATATTACTCTCTTCTTTTGTCTTGTTCCATTCGCTCCACCTATTTTCATGAATCCACACTGCAGAGGCATTGTTTATTCTGGCAGTCCTGATTTTTGTTCGTTAAATTCGAAAAAGATTGTTAAAGGTGTATGTTTAGAATGCGGATCTATACGGGTACGAAACATAGACGGTGGGCGCGGCGGAAAAGGAAGGGTTGGAAGCGTTCGAAATGTGGTATTACCAGTGAATGATGAGGATACCGTAGATAGAGAAGGTTAGAAATGAAGAAGTATTAGGAAGAATAGGAGAACAGAGGATTCTATGGAAGTCAAGAAGAAATAGGCGAGATAGGTTGGTAGGACAGCTTCTCAGACATGAAGGTCTAGTCAGAGAAATATTAGAGGCAGAAACGGGAATTAGAAGTAGACCTAGGGGAATGTGGGTTGTTCTAGATTTAAGGAAATACGAAGATTAGCTCAGGATTGCAAAGAGTGCAGGTGCGTGTCCAACCAGACTTAAGACTGACGACCTTATAATGATGAATGAAAATTGTTTAGTTATGCTACAAACTCAGTTACTTACGAAGTGGTTCAATAACAACGATTGCTAAACTGACAAAGATTTTCAGCTCATGGGATTTACTCATTTTTTCTGAGTTTTGCAAACAATTCTGCATTAAATAGTAGTAGTATTTCACGTTTCGTTTCCAACTATTTCTAAAAGGAGGCTAAAGAGCGCCTCCCGCCCAAACCTCTGGCGTAGGCTGGAGGGACTACCCATAGCTGGTGGGAATGAAACACCTTTTATTTATTTTTTTCTTCTGATGAATTAAGAAGCTTCGTTAACAATCGCTCGACTTGAGTACCAATTTTTTGAATGTGGTTCAAGGAATTTAATAGTTCTAACACGCCTGAAATCCTCTGACTTTGCAGTCTCTTTGTTTGACCAACGTAGATCTTCCAGCAGATGTTTCATATTGATCTTTCATCAATTCCATCTTTTTGTAATTTATTTAATCTCAAGTCTTTGAGTCGTGGATCTTCCAATTGTTTCGTTCTTACTAATTGGATTTCTTGTTTGCTGGGTTTCGATTTAAATTACGAAAGTGCTTAAGCATTGCGGACAAACTTGTTGAATATTGAAACTCAAACAACAAAATTTAAATAGATTTTAATTAAATTAAGTGGTTAAATGAAGTTCTTCGCTAAGCTATGTCACGCCGACTCTATCAATGAGAGTAAGTAATACTTTAGTTGTTCTTAATACAGTAGGTCGTGTTTATAGACCTTCGCTGCGACTATAATAGAAACATTTCGATAGAATTCTACCGTACCTAAAAAGTGAGGCGCGCCTAGGTGCGAGACATTTAGAACAATTAGCTTAACTTCCTGTGCGTCAAAAATCGTAACTAGAATTGTGCAGAGAAGGATGGAAAAAAGGGCGGAGGAACTATTAGGGGAAGATCAATTTGGGTTTAGAAAAAATAGAAGAACGTGGGAGGTCATTCCAGCTTTTCTTGGAGAAAACGATAGATATAGCTTTAAATAAAATGGAAGCGGTATTGATAAAACAGTATTGTATGAAAATAAATAAATACTGATACTCAAGGGAAGAGAAAGTTGAGAAAGTGCGAATATAAAGATAGGAGACGTGGTTAACTTTTGGTATCTAGGACGTCAGACGACTCAAGATGGAAGAAGCAATAGAGATACAAAACAATGAATAGCGCAGGGTCTAGTCGCCTTCCATAAAAGGAAATTTGGAAATTCAAACGTGATTGTTAAAGAGAAAAGGCGGAAAAGAAAAGGTTAGAAGCATTCGAAATGTTGTTACAGGCGAATGATGAGGATACCTTCTCAGGCATGAAGATGTAGTCAGAGATATATTGGAGATAGAAACAGAAGAAACCTTAATTAGTTTACTGTTCACAAATAGTGAAGGATGTGGGATGTTCTAGTTTCAGGGAAATTCGAAGATTAGCTCAGAATAGGAAACAGTGGAAATGCGTGGTCTAACCAGTCTGAGGAAATTTAGACTTATTGTGACCCAGGGCCGGTTCAAGCGGTGTGGCGCACCGGGGCCTCCGCAGTCGAGGGGCCCCTTAGCAGTTTTCTGTTTTCAAAAAAATGACTTCTAAAAAAAACTATGCTGTTAGAGATGAGCTGAGTCAAACTACGAAATGAACATCATAATTTTTTATTTTACTTTTTGACGTGATAACGTCTTATCATTCGATGGAGCCGGCTGCACGCTCGAAAAAACATGACTCATGCGGCGTTACCTCACTTTGAGGCGTTCCATTTAAGGATTAAAGTGCAAGCGAGAGCGCGGAACGAGCGACAAAGAGGCACAATCGGCCTCCGCGTTCGGCAGCGTTCGACATCTGTCTCTCTGCTACTTGAGTGAGCGATGCGTCCGCGTGGACAGCTGCTATACAATAATACATTTCCATTTACCTCCTTCTCTATATCCATACAAAATATCTATCAAATAAATAAAATTAAAATTTTCTTTTGNCTATGGCCCTGTTGGGACCTACAGTAAAATATTTAGTAACTTCTGGCCATCGGTCCTGATCGACCATGAAATTGTCACTCAACGATTTTAGTTTTCATAAAAAAAACTATATAAACGATCTAAGTAGCATTTTCAGTAAGAAAATGTCATTAATTCATTCAGCGGTTTCAAAACGGTTAGTCGTGCCCGTTCACATGATGTAAAGTTGGAACTTGCATTTCATTAATACCCGTCGCTCTTTCGTACTAGTTCGGGTCTTAAAACTTTGTGCATTCAAAGTTGGCAAAGCTGTTTATCAAGCGGCACTTAACACTGAAACGTATGTCGTAGTAACAGCAGTAAGTGGAAGGTGTAATTCAATTGGGGGCAACTTGAACTTCAGCCATTCGTTGTCGTAGAAAACTACCAAGTTGCCGTTTTACTTCAGACCAACTCTAATCTAATCAATTTAATACGTTATTTTCTCTATTGAAGACAAAATATTGTATTTCAACTTTTTCGTAGAAACAAAAGAACGCTGATGTAATAAATAACTTCGGTTTTCACATGTTTATCTGCCGTAGGCATTTTCCTCAATGGTTGTGTGACATAAGAACAGTAATTGAAAGCGTACGTAGATAGGTACCAGATATATTATTGGAGGAATATCTCAAAAAATTGAATTAAACAACTTTTCTGCAAGTGCTCCAAAACTAGTAGATCACATAAAATAATTCGAAGTGGTCTGTATTCTGTCGAAACTGCCAGATGCGGATCGCGATTTCGATCTTTTTGAATCTCACAGCGCGTCGCAGACAGCTTCGACAGAACACAGACCAACTTTTACCTGCTGTCTTAACAGTGCGTTTTAGAAAATACTACAAATGGCGTGGTAAACGCCATCTGTAGTACGATGCTACATTTTAGGATTACGTATGCTCCAACAAGGTCCACTTGTGTGGATATCTACTTGCTGAAAACGAATTCCGGCGTAGCTCATCTCAACGTGATAGGCACGTTACCATAATCGAATAAAATAATTCAAAGTGGTCTAGACCTAGCGTTTACAGCGCCATTTGTCGTATTTTCTAGTAGATCACAGTCATCAAAATGAAATTCGCATATACCAAATTGGATGTTAATTCGTGGTTAAATTAAACTGGAAAAATACGTTTTGTTTTAAAAAACTATTCTTGATAACACACACTCCAAACTGCTTCAACATTTCATTGTAAGTACTTAGTCACTACTGGTTACTTTCAGAAGATTCCAGTTACGGATATAAAACACTCAGATTTACGGCCACTGATCACGCACATAGACGTGAACTTATACCGTCGTAAATGTTCCACTTTCTTATATTTCTTCGTCCTTTTTTTTACACACATGACGTTCTAAAAATTATTAGAGAACAACGTGTCGTCCAATTACACACATAGTTGCGAAAATTTAAGGTGTACCCACATGGAGCAACGATCTTTGATGAAGGGCTCGTAGCCACTTCTGATTTTCTAGAAAACAAAGAGGAAACAATAATAACCAACCCTCTAATGATGAATTGTATTTTTTTAAATAATTGAAGTACTCGATCCGACGGGACTTGAACCTTGACGAAGCCCTTGTACAAACCAGGGTGGATGGATCGACTTGTGGGTTTCGATGAATTAGGAAGCCGGGCCATAGGCTCAAGTATAATGGGGGGGGGGGTTATTAAAAAGAAACTAGGCTAAGGCCAGTCACTGAAAGAGGGTTGCGGCTCTTTCACTACTCAGGATGACAGGGATTATGAGGATCGGTATGGCATTCTGATGCACAATACTGCGATGAGGAAGGCCACGGGAAACCACTACATTATGATATGCCGAGAATAACGTACTCTTGCAACTTAAATTGTGGCGTCTTCTGGTGTAAAGCACTTCGCACGTAAACTAAATCGTCATTCGAATGTCCGGGCGGGGACTATCTCCGGGATCTCATCAAGTGCAATAGAAGAAGGTGCAACACTTCACGAGGTGATTAGAGAACTCTATGGAAGTCAATAAGAAATAATAGACGAAATAGGTTGGTAGGACACCTTGTCATGCATGAAGGGCTAGTCGGAGACATATTAGAGGCAGAAACGGGAGTTAGGAGGAGTAGAGGTAGACCTACATTAGATTACTGTTCACAAATAGTTAAGGATGTGGAATGTTCTGGTTTTAGGAAAATGCGAAGATTAGCTCAAGATAGAGGTAAGTGTCGAACCAGTCTTAGGACTGACGACCTTATAATGATGAATTGTAGTAGAGGCTGCAACTGAAATAAGTGCGGAGCTTGCAAGAGATGATACTGCTTGGCATTCGGAAGTATGTCGGTTCGATTCTGGGTTCATCCGGCCTGGTCCAGGTTTTCCTGTGATTTATTTAAATCACTTAGGCAAATGCTGGGACAGTAGTATTCCAGTGATCTTTAATTCTCTTTCTATCTTCATTTCTTCGTCTCATATTTCTCGCTCTATTCACCACCCACCCATAAGCTAGGAGGGTCCTGCACCTTACCTTCCAGCATTAGTACTTAGATAGAGCGGGGGAATTTTCAAATTTTCTTTTCAGTGATTTATCGAGACCCCCTATGGGGGGGATCAAAATCGCCATCCGCGTTTGACTGCGAACTTAACTGAATAGACACTCTTATTAATCAGAAATTAGATTAAACAATTAAACAGAAAAATACTCAGCTAGAGTACTTTTTTCTTTCATTTCTCTAAAGGTGTCAGGAGGAGTGAATTAAAGAGCTGTAAGAAAAAAGCACGAGAAGAGATAGAGGTAACAAAAATTTATCGGTCGAGATCTATAAAGAACATTCACTTTTATTTCGGTTAAAATGGCCCAATAAGGAGATAAGGTGTTCGTAAAAAAGAATTAAAATTCGTTTTAGGACCTTTCCAGTTCAATATTTCCCGTAAAACGCGGTTTGAATTTTTTTCCGTTTTATTTTCTTACTTCTGATATAAACCTACGCAAAGCGAAGAAAAAGACTTTAAACGAAACAATTTTAATTTTGTAATGCCTAAAGGGAGACAGACTATTGTTTTCTGAATGTCAAGCATAATTTTTTGAACGAAGTAGATACTAATGCCTATAAAATTAATTACATACTGTTCGTTTCAAGAAGTAAGAGATATGCCCCTTTCTTTTATTAGGATGTGCTGTAGCATAATTCCAAATTCAATCATATTTGTCTGCGAAGCTCATTTCTCCACCGATCGTCGAGCGAGAACTAGACAAAAGTGTACAGTACCATTTGCAAAATTATTTAAACTGCCTCGTTAAAATTTAAGAATATGCTTTATTTAAAAGCATATTTAGCCAAAAATAATAACAAGTGAATTAACTTAACGTTCTACACACCTATAAAACTTTTGCTTTGTTTTCTATTGTCAATTTATATACATTTTTGTTTTAAGAAATTGCTAAACATTTTCGTCTAGTACTGTACAGATCTAACCGATCTCCTAAGACTGCCCATCGAGAGCTCTGCTCGTTCATGCTTGTTACAACTATTTCTGTCTCGCTCACGCCTAATGTGTACTCTTTCTATCTTCGCACAGATTTCTTCAAGGTCACAATTCTAACAAATTGAAATAGACTGTAACAACCTTTCCTCTAGGACTTATATTTTACTTTATTCAGCCAATCGTGGTTTGTCATCCATTCAACTGCCTAAGTCAGTAGTTCCCAAACTATGTTGTTTCGTAGACCATGTACCAATTCTTTCTGTTTTGGGTTGAGACCCCGCCTCTACGATATTGAGTTATTATAAATTCATCAACTTCAAATGTATTTTCGGCATACAACACTAATTCCGTCAGGTCCAGCTTAAATGAGCTCCAATCTAGTAGATTATCATTTTGCACTCCCAAGTTCTGTTTGTGTTGACAAAGACCTTTTGCAGTTCTAAGTCGATCCCTATAGTAGCGGGCTATAACACAGGGCTTGCTTAACGTATGCTGAACAGTAGAACTGTGCACATCCAATTTACTGTACAATGTTTTGTGATTCACCGAGCGGCATGACCCAGAGGTTTAGACCATTGCCTAGTATTCGGGAGGACGCCGGTTCGATTCCGGGTCCGTCTGACTTGTTCCAAGTTTTTTTGTGGTTTTCTTGGATCACTTAGGCAGATGCTGGGGCAGTAATATTCCACAGCTAATGTTTCATTCTCTTCTGTCTTCATTTCGTCCGTCTTATCTTTCTCATCCGATACCACCACTCAGCCAATCCCACGATTCCTGAAAGGATGCGGAAAAGGCCCTTCCGCCCTACCTTCCGGCATATAGGGAATGTCCGCCCTCCAGCATTAGTGGCTGATGGGAATGAAACACCCAAAAGTTTTTTTGTGTATGACAACCGAAACAACGAAATTTCCTATCCTGAGCTAATCTTCGCATTTCCCGAAAACTAGAACCATCCACATCCTTAACTATTTGCAAACAATAATCTAATCTAAGTCTACCTCTACTCCTCCTAACTCCCGTTTTTGCCTCTAATATGTCTCTGACTAGACCTTCATGCCTGAGAAGGTGTCCTACTAACCTATCTCGCCTATTTCTTATTGACTCCCATTGAGTCCTCTGTTCTCCTATTCATTCTAATACCTTTTCTTTTCCGCCGCATTCCAAACATACACGTTTAACAATTTTTTTCGTATTTCTAAATTAATCGTTCACGAACATAGACGTGACTTCTTTTTATTGAAGGCGACTCGACCCTGAGCTATTCTCTGCTTTGTATCCCTACTATTCCTTCCGCCTGACTTATCTGACTTCCTAGATATCTAAAACCAACCACTTCTTCTAATTTTTCGTATCCTATCTTCATATTCACTTTTTCCCTACTTTTTTTCACTTGCATACTAGTATTTTTGTTTTACTTTTATTAATTATCATACAGAACTGTTTTGTCAATACCGGTTTCATTTTATTTAAAGTTATCTCTAGCTCTTCCTTGCTAGATACTAATACTGCTATATCATCTGCAAATCTAGGCATACTAATCTTTTGCCCCTCTATATCTATCCCTATAGTTGTACTGTCTTTAATGAAATTGATCGCGTCATCGATGTATAGATTGAAAAGTAGCAGTGACAGTGTGCATCCCTGACTGACTCCCTTCCTAATATTTACTTCTCTACGTTGCTCTTCTAGCTCTGTAACTGCCTGTTGCTCTTTATACTAATTAAGTATTGTTAATGACGCAAAAAAATTTAACGCTACGTAATTTTTGCGTACGTCACTGTAAATATCATATTGGATTCCAACTGGATCAAATCGTATTGTATTCTTTCATCATTGTACTTACCTTATTGAAAAAATAATTCATGGCTTTTCCGTGTCGACAAGCCGAAAGATCTATATGTATTTTAAAATAAACCTTATTTCGATTACTGCCGGTTATTAACCGAATGACTTAATTTTAGATCGAAATACCCAAAACTACTGTAAATAAATAATAAATCTGTTTTGTATCTGTTCTTACCTGCAAGATGAGGTAGTCGACCCAGGGAATGGTCGATAAGACTATACCCATTACTAATGTGAACAGTCCAACAACAACTACGGCTAACCTACCTGCAACAGAAAATTTAAATAATTAATCAATTATTAAACGTAATTGTTGTAATAATGACTCGAACTACGTAACTGTCTTTCTTCTGTTTACTTATTTTTAAAAGCAGTTATGCAAAACAATTATACCTTTGTCAAGATAACATTAAATGTTAATGGAGATTGATTAACCTTTTTAATTACTATTGCAATTTCGCTAACTGCAATTGTGCATACTTATTTAATTACTTTATTGATTAGTTAGCATGCAAGTTAGAAAAACTTCATAACGCTTCAGTATCTAATGGTGATGAATTACAAAGGGGGGCGCGCAGAGAGATACAAGTGCCCACTTCTGTTTTGTAAAAAACAAAAAACTGTTTTTTTTTAGTTCCAATTTCAAATAATTCTCGCAGAAGATAATGCCCTGAATATCAAAAAACCGATCAGAATTTGCTTTATCTTGGACTTGGACATCCTTGCTTTTAGTAGTCGCTCTCTCCTTACTATTGACAAGTTTTAGACAAATACTCGTCCGCATAGATATTTTCCAAAACAAAAACACTTTTGGGTGTTTCATTCCCACCAACTACTAATGCTGGTGGGCGGGTAGTCCCTCCGGACTACGCCGGAAGGTAGGGCGGAAGACTCTCTTCAGCCTCCTTTCAGGAATAGTGGGAATGGGTGGGTAGTGGTTCGGGTGAGAAAGATGAGACAACCGAAATGAAGACAGAAGAGAATGAAAGATTATCTGTGGAATATAACTGAACCAACATTTGCCTAAGTGATTCAAAGAAACCACAGAGTAACTTGGACCAAGGCAGACGGACCCAGAATAGAACCTGCGTCCTCCCGAATGCTAAGCAGTGGACTAAACCTCTAGGCCATGCCGCTCGGTATATCAGGAGTATCAGGAGGATTTCAGAGGCGGTTTTCGCCTGACTTCTTTTAAAATTATACAGCAACACCTTATATGTCACTTGAGTCATTCATTTTTGTAACGCCACTAAAAATTTTACTTAATTGGCATCTCGCACTGCTGTATCTTTCTCAAATCGGAGCATGCCAATTCTTCGCCCCCTGTATGTCTATCCCGAAAGTTGTCCTGTAATTAATTTTATTTATCGCACCTCCGGGGAGTCGACAGATATGCACACTGTCACCGATACTTTTTAATCTATACATCGAAGACGCGATAAACATCATTAAAGACAGCACAACTGTAGGGATAGATATACAGGAGCAAAAGATTAGTATGCTCAGATGATATAGCACTATTAGCATTTAGCAAGAGGAGTTAGAAATAGCTTTAAATAAAATGGAAGCGGTACTGACAAAACAGTACCGTATGAAAATAAATAAAAGTAAAACAAAAATAGTAGTATGAAAGTGAAAAAAAAGTAGGGAAAGAGCGAATATAAAGATAGGAGTCTAAAAATTAGGGGAAGTGACCGANTTTGTTTTCTATTGTTAATTTATATACATTTTTGTTTTAAGAAATTGCTAAACATTTTCGTCTAGTACTGTACAGATCTAACCGATCTCCTAAGACTGCCCATCGAGAGCTCTGCTCGTTCATGCTTGTTACAACTATTTCTGTCTCGCTCACGCCTAATGTGTACTCTTTCTATCTTCGCACAGATTTCTTCAAGGTCACAATTCTAACAAATTGAAATAGACTGTAACAACCTTTCCTCTAGGACTTATATTTTACTTTATTCAGCCAATCGTGGTTTGTCATCCATTCAACTGCCTAAGTCAGTAGTTCCCAAACTATGTTGTTTCGTAGACCATGTACCAATTCTTTCTGTTTTGGGTTGAGACCCCGCCTCTACGATATTGAGTTATTATAAATTCATCAACTTCAAATGTATTTTCGGCATACAACACTAATTCCGTCAGGTCCAGCTTAAATGAGCTCCAATCTAGTAGATTATCATTTTGCACTCCCAAGTTCTGTTTGTGTTGACAAAGACCTTTTGCAGTTCTAAGTCGATCCCTATAGTAGCGGGCTATAACACAGGGCTTGCTTAACGTATGCTGAACAGTAGAACTGTGCACATCCAATTTACTGTACAATGTTTTGTGATTCACCGAGCGGCATGACCCAGAGGTTTAGACCATTGCCTAGTATTCGGGAGGACGCCGGTTCGATTCCGGGTCCGTCTGACTTGTTCCAAGTTTTTTTGTGGTTTTCTTGGATCACTTAGGCAGATGCTGGGGCAGTAATATTCCACAGCTAATGTTTCATTCTCTTCTGTCTTCATTTCGTCCGTCTTATCTTTCTCATCCGATACCACCACTCAGCCAATCCCACGATTCCTGAAAGGATGCGGAAAAGGCCCTTCCGCCCTACCTTCCGGCATATAGGGAATGTCCGCCCTCCAGCATTAGTGGCTGATGGGAATGAAACACCCAAAAGTTTTTTTGTGTATGACAACCGAAACAACGAAATTTCCTATCCTGAGCTAATCTTCGCATTTCCCGAAAACTAGAACCATCCACATCCTTAACTATTTGCAAACAATAATCTAATCTAAGTCTACCTCTACTCCTCCTAACTCCCGTTTTTGCCTCTAATATGTCTCTGACTAGACCTTCATGCCTGAGAAGGTGTCCTACTAACCTATCTCGCCTATTTCTTATTGACTCCCATTGAGTCCTCTGTTCTCCTATTCATTCTAATACCTTTTCTTTTCCGCCGCATTCCAAACATACACGTTTAACAATTTTTTTCGTATTTCTAAATTAATCGTTCACGAACATAGACGTGACTTCTTTTTATTGAAGGCGACTCGACCCTGAGCTATTCTCTGCTTTGTATCCCTACTATTCCTTCCGCCTGACTTATCTGACTTCCTAGATATCTAAAACCAACCACTTCTTCTAATTTTTCGTATCCTATCTTCATATTCACTTTTTCCCTACTTTTTTTCACTTGCATACTAGTATTTTTGTTTTACTTTTATTAATTATCATACAGAACTGTTTTGTCAATACCGGTTTCATTTTATTTAAAGTTATCTCTAGCTCTTCCTTGCTAGATACTAATACTGCTATATCATCTGCAAATCTAGGCATACTAATCTTTTGCCCCTCTATATCTATCCCTATAGTTGTACTGTCTTTAATGAAATTGATCGCGTCATCGATGTATAGATTGAAAAGTAGCAGTGACAGTGTGCATCCCTGACTGACTCCCTTCCTAATATTTACTTCTCTACGTTGCTCTTCTAGCTCTGTAACTGCCTGTTGCTCTTTATACTAATTAAGTATTGTTAATGACGCAAAAAAATTTAACGCTACGTAATTTTTGCGTACGTCACTGTAAATATCATATTGGATTCCAACTGGATCAAATCGTATTGTATTCTTTCATCATTGTACTTACCTTATTGAAAAAATAATTCATGGCTTTTCCGTGTCGACAAGCCGAAAGATCTATATGTATTTTAAAATAAACCTTATTTCGATTACTGCCGGTTATTAACCGAATGACTTAATTTTAGATCGAAATACCCAAAACTACTGTAAATAAATAATAAATCTGTTTTGTATCTGTTCTTACCTGCAAGATGAGGTAGTCGACCCAGGGAATGGTCGATAAGACTATACCCATTACTAATGTGAACAGTCCAACAACAACTACGGCTAACCTACCTGCAACAGAAAATTTAAATAATTAATCAATTATTAAACGTAATTGTTGNAAAGACAGCACAACTGTAGGGATAGATATACAGGAGCAAAAGATTAGTATGCTCAGATGATATAGCACTATTAGCATTTAGCAAGAGGAGTTAGAAATAGCTTTAAATAAAATGGAAGCGGTACTGACAAAACAGTACCGTATGAAAATAAATAAAAGTAAAACAAAAATAGTAGTATGAAAGTGAAAAAAAAGTAGGGAAAGAGCGAATATAAAGATAGGAGTCTAAAAATTAGGGGAAGTGACCGATTTTAGGTATCTAGGAAGTGAAATAAGTCAGGACGGAAGGAGTATTAGGGATACAAAGCAGAAATTAGCGCAGGGTTGAATCGCCTTCAATAAAAAGAATTTAGGAATTCGAAAAAGGTTGTTAAAGGGGTATGTTTGGAGCGCGGTGCTGTACAGGTGCTAAACATGGACAGTGGGCACGACGGAAAAAAAAAGATTATAAGCGTTCGAAATGTGGTGTTACAGGCGAGTGATGAGGATACTGTGGATAGAGAAGGTTAGAAATGAAGAAGTATTAAAAAGAATAGGAGAACAGAGAACTCTATGGAAGTCAATAAGAAATAGGCATGATAGGTTGGTAGGACATCTTCTCAGGCATAAAGGGCAACACAGAGACATATTATCGTAAATAGTTAAGGATGTGGGTTGTTCTAGTTTTGAGAAGATTAACTCAGAATAGAAAAGAATGGAGGTGCGTGTCCAACCAGTCTTAGGACTGATGACCTCATGATGATGATCGCACCTCTGATGTATAGATTACAAATTAACACTAACCATATCCGCTTATATCTAACTCCCTTCCTAATATTTATTCTTCTATATTGTTGTTAAAGTTCTAAAATTGCCAATTACTCTAGATATCTATAAAATATGCCTGTGTCACACTTCTATTTTTAATGATGGTTAAAAATCTTAAGAAAGAAGATGGTACGTCCATGGTGAAACATAATTTGGTTCTCTTTATTTTATCATAATCGATTACATTTCCTTATCAGTTCCGTCGAAAGCCATTTCGTGGGGTTTTATCGGCAGAAACTACGGCGTTTTAAGCAACAATCGGTTGTCGCGAGTGCACACGCAAATTGATAACGTACAACCGGAACTTTATTTACGACGTGACTTATTGCCCAATTATACGTAGCTCGTGTATTAATTTGTCGAAGTCTAGATCCGCCCGCGATTCAGCCTAATTCATCTAAATTAATCTATTCGATTCGATATACACCGCCTCCTATGACACTAACAACCAGTGTACATGCCCGGGCACGAGAACGTTGGACCGCCGTCGAACCCTCCGCCGTGTACCCGAGTAGGCTTTGGACGGGCTGGCTGAATGGTATCGTACGTTGTTGCCGCGAATTACACACAAATCGAAATTTATCTGCGCGTTAATTAAAATACGATTAATAGAGAGATATGATAGATGGCGTATTTTGGTAACGCGTATAGTGTCTACATAATGGTCCATTTCCGGTCGCGTTCATGTAACGAACAGACGCATATAACCGGTTATAAAACTGACCGTATCAGTGTCGGAACATCGAGTTTTAGCAGAGGCACAAAAGAAATTGGAATGTTTTATAGTTTCCTTCTGTATATGGTCTGTCTGTAGTATCCCCCCCTCTTCACGATCCTCTTCTAGTAACTGTGGGCTAGCTCAGTAGCCATACGCAAAGCTAAAGGCCCCCGTACATCTGGCGGCAAAGTGCAGGAGGGAAATAGCCTACGAATATAGACGAAGATCTGGAAGCACCTGCCTGGAGTGCTATGGCAAGCTGCGAGGGGAACTGCAACTGACATTCGAACAGGTTGTAAACTCAGAACAGACCCGGTTGACTGACATTGGGGAAGAACCCGCCCTCACCGATACAGTTTGCAAGTTGAAAGGGGGGTTCTCCTGGTGGTGTCCCCGACATCTTCAATAATAATCACAGGCGCCGAAAAGTCAACGGTCCTCTGAGTGATCCCTCTGCGCCTGTGTCCATGGCGAAGTAGTGGTATGCATGAGATGGGGTCACAGAGTTGAGGGTAACCTGGCCCATTAGGGGGATTACGGCATGAAACATGTAGAACACTGCAATTAAAAATGGAACGAGTGTACAACCTGACCCATTAGGGGGGCTGTACATTCTGAGAGAAAGCAGAGTGGAGACGAAAGAAGCCCGAGCTTGTCAGGAGGCTGAAGGTTATCGGAGATAGTACGTATACGGAAGAACGCAGTCGATGGCCACTGGAGTGCATACATCAATACTTCTCGGGGGTTGTTGTTCAGAGGTCTAGCTTTGACTCCTCTCTCGCCATCTGGTGTTGGACCTAAGGGGGCAGTTGGTTGATAGCCCGTATGCTTGATGAGGAAGCTATGCAACGGGGCGTAGTCTCCGAGTTGAACGCTTAAAGATTTGGATAGACCCGAACCTGGAGGTTGGTCATTCGCCTTGTTGACTCTCAGGAACTACGGTGACTTCCTATGACTAATCTATCTGACGGAGCGGATGCCCCCAGGAAGTCCTTCATTCCATCCAAAGCATCTCTGTGCCGGTTTGACGTGTGGATAAATTTTACCAAGGCAAGCGTAAAGGGGTAGGTGACTGAATGAAAGTAAGGTAACACAAACTCTTACTTGCATAGTAATTGCGTAGTTGGTGTACAATACATTTATGGGTTGAGTTGAAAAAGGGGTGTACGGATATACATGTGGAGTATGCTTTTTCAACTACATCTACTTAAGCATATCACCTGTTTCTCTGTTAGTCGTGAACTTAGACGGCCGATAATCGATGAAGACACTGAAGACGCCATCTGTTAAGTAGAAACAGAAATTCAACCTGTTTTATTATTTAAACATCCCTAACCTAAGTTTATATTGCTTCTCTTAAAACTTCATTGCTACTGTAATGTAAGTATATTTGACAGATATATGACATATAAAGTTTTCTTATTATTATCATCATAAATAATTAAACTGCCCGCAAGTGAACATTCCATAAGTGAACTTGATTAAACAGCCGGTAATAATACCAATCGAATGTTGTAATAGTTGGCGCTGACGATTTTCGTTGTTGTTTTGTTCATGGGTCGTTGCTGCGGGCAGGTTAGTTTAAAATATATTGTTTACGGTGTGCATGTTTTAATTACAAAGGTAATAACGGCACACACAATTGTCCATAACAAACTGCATCTCGAGAGTGAATTTAATGCTGTCAGTGCCCACTGGCGGAAGTTATTTAGTGAACTAGAATTCATTAGAAACCTCGAAAATTTACATTAATTTAGGTTGCATATTAGCAGACCATAAAATTAAAGTGAACAGTCGGCCCTGCGCTGCCACCATTTCTGTTACTGCTGCTCACAGCCGCCTGCTAGAAATGAGGAATATGCACATGACTACAGTACCGCCAAAAAGTATATGTCCTTTAGAAAGAATAACTGATCTGGAAGACTGGCGAATTTTAACGGTGTTATAGAATAGGTACCAGCTCAAACCTTAACGCCAAAACAGGACACTAAGCGTTTCGATAACAACGTTATCTTCTTCAGGGACCGAAAAGAACTAAAAACTAAAGACAAGTTAAACATTTAAGGGCTGAAGAAAACTAAAACTAAAGACAAGTGGATGATTATAATGGGCAATAGTGGATTTTTCAGTTCTGCCGAACCTGACATGCTCATTGAACCTAACGTGAATTGTGCGTTCAGTTTGTCCTACATATTTCATACCATAATCTTTACAATTAATTTCATATACAACTCACTCAGAGTTACCAAGAAGAATTTGTAGGGTGTTCAGGTTTGAATTATACGCAATTCGAAAACCAAGTTTACAAAAAAATACCCTCGACTCCTATTTTGACTTGTACGGCATAGTAATAAACTGGATTTTGGATTGTTTCTTTTTGAAAAGTTCATATTACAAAGTCGTTAGCCTTAAGACTGGTTGGACACGCACCTCCACTGTTTGCTATCCTGAGACAATCTTCGCATTTCCCTAAAACTAGAACATCCCACATCCTTAACTATTTGCGAACAGTAATCTAATCTAGATCTACCTCTACCCCTCCTAACTCCTGTTTCTGCCTATAATACGTCTCTGACTAGACCTTCATGCCTGGGAAGGTATCCTATTAACCTATCTCGCCTACTTCTTATTGACTTCCATAGGGTCCTGCTCTTCTAATATCTCTTCATTTCTAACCTTCTCTATCCACGGTATCCTCGTCATTCGCCTGTAACACCACATTTTGAACGCTTCTAACATTTTCTTTTCCGCCGCACCCACTGTCCATGTTGAAAATTTGACGATTTTGTAATGAGATTCTTATCCCTACTGAATCAGTAATCGATTATATTCTTACAATTCTTCATAGTAAATTCATATTACTTTCAAGAGATTTATTTAATTTACTGAAGTAAATAAGCTTTACTTGCTAGTTCACATTAAACTATTTTCAATTAAAATTTTAATAAATCATAATAAGAACTGATCAAAGTTCTTTCCGGAATTATTCTACAAAAGAAGGAATAATAGGAAAGCTTATAACAATCTATCACGATTGAATGAGCAAGTTATTTAACAATTTAACATTCCCAGCACGGTTGACAACTTTTGCTTGATACTGTATCTAGTCGTATATTATGCATGAAGTTACTTTTTACGTCGTTTTGTATATCTTTCCCAATGCAACATAATTGGGCCACCAACTGTAATTTAGAAAGACATGTATATGAGATATCATAAAGCTAAGCAAACACCAACTACAAGAGTGCTATAATTAATGTACAAATTGGAATAAATCTATTAACTTCTTCTTATTACAAATGCGTGGATAACTGACTGATGATGGTAGGTTTTTTATAGTTATGTAGTTAAATATTTTTGGGACATGTTTAAGTTTTTTAATTAAAACAAACAATTGGGAAGCAATTCAGAAGCTTCTTTCGTCTAATGGTAAGTTTTCATCATATTGTAGTAAGCACGAGCGTGTTTGTGTGCGATCGGACACACGTGTGCGTGAACGGCTTATCGATTCGCCGACTAGCCGCGGGCGCCTTTCTTCATGCGCACCGTATTTGTAAATGGGTGTGTCGTACACGCGTTCTGGGAAAGCAGTTAAACAGTTAAAAGAAAAAATAAACTATCCGAATGTTTCCAGAAGGTTCCCGAAAGTAAACAAAAGAGTATTTAATGGAAGAGACGATCGCCGAGAGAAGACGAAATAAATTGACCGTCGCAGAAGTGAATCCAGAAATAAATTGACAGTGATAGCAGTGAAATAAATAGCGCAGCGAATAGTGATATATCAACAGTAGTGTAAATAACTAGAATACTTCATAACCTAAGTTTAGTAATAATTTAATAGTGTTTTTGAGTTCTTTTGTTTTGTTAAACCCACGAACATTATTACCATATATTAATCAATATCGTTCACCAACAGTTAATGGCTTCATCATTTTTTAATAAAATCAATTTGATTTATTTGATTCTGTTCTGATTCGAATCGCGAAATCCTTTACCAATTTGTTTTATTAGTTTATTTAAATAATGTTTCACAAACAGCTAACACTGGAATGTTTAAATAATAGAATATTACTCAAAATGTTACTATAGTTGAGACGATCAAAATTGGCATAGTCCGCAATAATTTATCTGTTTACACTTGGGAGTTTACTCTTTTGTGCGTTTTGAACACGTCCTTGTAAGGTTAGGAAATGCTTCATTGTTTAGAGGTTATTGTTTAGGTTTGCGAAAGATCAGGATTAGCTTTATAACTGCCTGATTGGAATTATATCTTTAAACAAGCGCTTTTGCTTTCCTGAATTCCTGAGAATGTTGACTGACCAATACTGGCAACATGCTCAAATTCTGCTGGTTTGCATCTCTTTCTATTACACATCAATTTGTGTAATGTTATTCATTTTTTTTTATTGTTGTCCGCTGCAATTCCTACTTGACATGTCCTTTCTATGTTAAGGATACTCCCTATAACCTCTCTAGTCTAATTGGTAAGTTGAAAGAAGAAAGTAAATACAACAGTTTTAAGGCCAATTTTGCTATCACATCATCAATTATATCAATTCTATAAAATAAGCTTCAACTTTAATCTCTTTAATAATCTTCAGACTTTAATATGAAATTAACTCATTTTCAACCACTACAATGCCTCATTAATTTGAGGTAATTTATATTGGGTGGAAATTGAATTAATCTCACATTCATGATGATTATTAAATGTCAACCGTTATTGAAGAGTATCTTAAAGTGTTTCATACGAGGGTGGATTGATAAGTTTCCGGCCTAACCAAGAGATGACGCCACTAGGCCTACCTTGAGGTGACATNATTTTTTTCTCATTTATCTCCGGGAATTTGCAGAAGGTGGAAATTGAATTTTGAAGAAGTTTTTTTGAAGTATTTCATATTTTAATCTTTTTGTTGATTATTATCTCAATTGCACCAACAAAGTTGGTATGAACCCTACCGTGTCTACCTTCGTCTAAATGCTCTGTTTAAATTCAGTGGAACGATTGCAATTTTTCCATTTGAATTGGGTCGGATTGCAGCAACGTTCTAAAATAATGCAAACAAAACTTTTTAACAGTTTCATCCGGTTGGGCGTTAGCGACGGTGTTGCCGTTGCAATTACCATTTTAAGTGGAACTTTTCGTTTGTTAATCGAGGACGGGGAGGATTTTTGGGATTTCCGTTCGACCCATTACCTCTAGGAAATTGTTCTCGAACTAAAGCGCACGTTATCACGTCTAAACGATTTTGTTCAGCGTCTCCGTAAACACTTCCGCTCAAAATGACGCATACAAATTAATTTTCCGCTAAATACGTCGCCGTCACTAAAGTCTGATGCCTTTTAGTCAACTCACACGGAATACTTGGGAAAATTCACTAGGAATACAATGTGTTTGTTGTCACCTCAAAACAAATGAACACTGATGATGTAAAATATTTTATTAAATACCAGTTGAACGTTAAAATTTTGAGGTTAGAATATACCAGTCAGGGCTTAGACATAATAAACGGGCTAAGAAACTACTAGTTGCTACATCTCCTTCTAGATAATGGTCACTTTTGTGATACTAATACTCAGTTTATCAATTAGAATGAATTTCGAATGTAGACATTTAAACCCGCTCATTTTATTGCAATTGTTTTGTTTGAAATGAAAGCTAACATGATCACTTCGTTGCCCGCCTAGTCAGACACCAAAACACTTTTTCTCAAATGTGCTAATGATTTCCAGTTGAAGTTAACATTAGATACAAGGGTCTATGGCCCTCTAGTTCTTTAAAAAGGTCAACCTTCTGAATAAATTCAATAAATCGATACAGATCCCTTAGTAATAAAACAAATTTATTGTATTTATTCCCACCAGCTGATTCCCATGAACCTACACTGTGGTGTAAAGCAGTAACTAGGTCGGAAGTCTCTCTTCAGCCTTCTTTAAAAATGTGGATGGATGGAGGTGATTGGGAGAAGTACATGATCGACATGAAGACGATAGAAAAATGGAAAACTATTTCAGCTGAAGTATTTGTTTGTGCCAATAAAGCCACAAAGAAATTTGGATAAAGGAAGACAGAATATTTTCTATTAAATTGAAATCTTGAAATATGACAGAAAGGAAGATCTCAGAGCACATGTAAAGGAAGCAATCCCAAAATCTAGAAGTTGAATCTCATTGACAGTTCTTTATTGAAAATACACGACTTTCCAAACATTCCATTTACTTTCGATGAAGAATTGTTCAGGGATTTCAAATTCCTTAATGGTATAACTGCAATGTCTTTCAATTTACGGGGAAAATTAAATTATTGGGGCAATATTTGCCGCAACAGAAAGTTACAGTGCATAATGGGGTAGATTTCAAAGTTCCTGCAACAATCTCGTAGCTACGAATATAGGGAGCAGCAGGTGAATTATAATATTCGGTTTGCCTCAATTATTTATTCATGCTTCTAATTTCTGGCCTAATTTTCACACTTGACCTTAGAGGTCAAACTCCGATTAAGCTAAGCCCAAGATATTATGGACTAAAGTAGTTTGCAACCTTTAATAATAATATGAAAACTGATGAAAATTCTTGATGGTTTTGTTGATTAGCTTTCCATGAAGTTATACAGACAATCCTCAATGAACTTCTACAACTCCAAAATCTTTCTTCTTTGCAAAAGGTATCAGCTTGGAAAATAATTTAAAAATATAAGTGTCATCATCACTAATAAAGCAAGCCATATACTTTCTACTTCTGCCTCCAGGCTGCTTGCTGTCTATTGTGCCCAAATTTCTAACCTGTAGACACAATTCCCTATAAACATTAACTTCGACAGGCGACTTTTAACTATTAATAATGTCATTTTTATATCCATTAATTCATTAGAACTGCTTGGACACGCACCTCCACCCCTTCCTATCCCTTGCCCTAAAACTAGAACATCCCACATCCTTAACCATTTGCGAACAGTAATTTAATCTAGGTCTACTTCTACCTCTCCTAACTCCCGTTTCTGCCTCTAATATATCTCTCACCAAACCTTCATGCCTGAGAAGATGTCCTATCAACCTATCTCGCGTATTTATTTTTGACTTTCTTAGAGACCTCTGTCTTCCTAATACCTCTTCATTCCTAACCTTCTTCTATCCACGGTATCCTCATCATTCGCTGGTTACACCATATTTCGAACGCTTCTAACCTTCTCTTTTTCCGCCGTGCTCCAAACATACACCTTTAACAATCTTTTTCGAATTTCTAAATTAATTGTTCGCGAGCATAAAAGTAACTTCTTTTTATTGAAGGCGATTCGACCCTGTGCTATTCTCTGCTTAATATCCCTACTACTCCTTCCGTCCTGACTTCCTAGATACCTAAAATGAGCCACTTCTTCTAATCTTTCGTCTCCTATCTTTACATTCGCTCATTCCCTACTTTTTCTTCCCTTGCATACCAGTATTTCTGTTTTACTTTTATTTATTTTCATCATTATTTACGAAACATTTTATAAATTGACGATCCACAAGGCACAAAATGACATTAGTAATATTATTGATTAAAGGCATTCTACATATGAACTAAAAATCATGACATAAATTATTATTATCATCTATAATGGGTAATTCGCTAACTTGTAGCCTATTGCAATACGAATTATTGCATTCTAGAATCATGTTGGGCAATCAAAATGGTAACTCGCCCGTAGTAATAAATAACGGAGAATTTGCATTTTATATAGTCTTCAATTTATCCATTATTTTATTCCTTTACCTAGATATAATAACAAGTGATTAATGCGCAAGGCAATGTACCAACCGTCTATTTATGTATGTGTATAATGCTGGTATCTTATGTCAAATTGCCAACGATTATTAAATTTAGGCCTGTGTATATGAAAATACAGTGGCGTAGCACATTTAGTCGGACAAACAGGTGAAACGACCTAGGACTTCACAAGTAAATATTTAATGTTCTGAATGTCCAGCGTTTTCGAGAAAAACGCATTTGAAAGTGCAGTCAAGGATCAGTCCAACCCTGGTAGCATCACGCAGGGAAATACGACATTAGAATACTGAATTCCATCAGCTATTTCGCAGGGGCGTCTAAAAATCATTATGTGTAGTAGTAAGCTATTGATGCTTACTTTTAGAAAATACTACAAATGGTGCAGTAAACGCCATCTGTAGCGCGATGCTACATTTTAGGGTTACGTATGCTCCAACAAGGTCCACTTGTGTGGATATCTACTTGCTGAAAACGAATCCTGGCGTAGCCAACCACAACGTGATAGGCACGTTAGCTTAATCGAATAAAATAAAATAATTCGAAGTGGTCTGTATTCTGTCGAAACTGCCAGACGCGGATCGGGATTTCGATCTTTCTGGATCTCATCAGCGCGTCGCAGGCAGCTCCGACAGAACATAGACCAACATTTACCTGCTGTCTTAACAGTACGTTTTAGAAAATACTACAAATGGCGCGGTAAACGCCATCTGTAGTACGATGCATACGTAATCCTAAAATGTAGCATCGTACTACAGATGGCGTTTACCACGCCATTTGTGGTATTTTCTAAAACTCACTGTTAAGACAGCAGGTAAAAGTTGGTCTGTGTTCTGTCGGAACTGTCTGCGACGCGCTGATGAGATACAAAAAGATCGAAATCGCGATCCGCGTCTGGCAGTTTCGACAGAATACAGACCACTTCGAATTATTTTATTTGATGTTTACTTTATTAGTCTTTCCACAACCGTCATTATTTACGTTTTTCATCGATGTAGTTACTTAATTATTATCATAATTTCTCAATAGTTTACTAGTTCACGCCCAGTTTTACTTTTTACTCCACTTATCTCAGAAACATCCTGTATATGTAGCCTTGCAACGCCAAACAGATCATTATTGGGGCCCAATCGGAATAAAGAACAAGTAGGTACAAATTAGTTTACGTTTCTGCAAAAAGTCGTGAAACATATGGTATGTGGCTATACTAGAATTTTGCTTGTTTTACTGTTATGCAATTGAATCAACATATCATAATAGGTGCATAAGCATATTATTACCGTTAAACTTAAAATACGACATCTGTTATCGCTAAAGGTCTATTTATAGAAAGTGAGTTATTTCAATCTAGTCTGTTTTGAACACAAAAAAACATTTTATCGCTATTAACGAACGTCGTATAACAGGAGTCGTTAACTGCAAATGCTTGTGACATAATATGAGAAAAGATCTATTCACACCCATATTTTATGGTTATATGAACAGAAATGGTACTGAGGCAGTGCAAGACATAGCAGATTAGGATTTGGTTAATTTGTTCCTGTTTTTTTTTGTCTTCACGTTCCAAGGTGGGTCTAGAAAAGTAACCAAGTCATATGACGAATGTAAAATAAAATAGATTACCAGTCTAATAAGAAAACTAGAAACATTTGCGATTCATTTCTACCAGTTACTGATACTGATTGGAGGGCAGTTTCTTCGTATTACAAAGTCAAAGGTTTGGGCGGAAGACCCTTTTTAATTCACTTGGTGGAGGTGGTCGAAAAGACATAGGAGAGACGGACGAAAATGTACCCAGAAGAGAAGGAACAGATTCATCATGATTGTCATCATTATTATAAGGTCTTTAGTTCAAAGATTGACTGGACGCGCTCCTCAACGTCTTTCTAACTTGAGTCAATCTTTGCACTTCTCGAAAACTTATAGCGCTAACTGTTCTTGGACCGTAATCTAATCTAAGGCTATCTTCACCCCCTCTTAGTCCTGTTTCTACCCCAAGTATATTTCTAACTAGCCCTTCATACCTGAGAAGGCGTCCTAAAAACCTATCTCCCCTATTCTGTATGGACTTCCTCCTCTGTTCTCCTGTTCTTTTTAGTATCTCCTCATTTCTAATAGTTTTTATTCACAGTATCAACATTTGCCTGAAGGATCTAAGGAATTTACAGGAAAAACAGAATGGAATCAATAGGTGTCGTCTGTAATGTTAAACATGATCGCTAGGCCACTGTATCTTAGGTTTCTGTACCAAAACTAATAACACAGTTCGTGTATGACCATTTCAGTGTTCAACTGTTCGTTTGTCACAGCCACTTCTCTTAGAGATTGTTGAGTACTTCCGCTAAGAATAAGTAGATGAAAGAAATTAACTTTTCTTCTAAGCAAAAGCAGGTAATAGTTTGGGATCTCAAGATATCAGCGTAGTGGATGCATTAAGGAACCTTCGGTTCCCGGAAAAATTACTATCAATTTCTTGAAATCTAATAAAATTTAAGACTCGCTCTAAAGTGGTTGTTTCTGGAAAATTCGAATGGCGTACATACCATTTTTCCGGTGATATCAGCGTGCTATTTACTCCATACTTTTCCATTTTAAAATTATAGGGCAACTTTACGTGTCCACAAAAAAGGAAATTGGAATATGCGGCAGTACACGTTGACGTTTGCATTTTTATCGGCACCTTTCAACTTGATGACCGAAACACATAATATTATACACAGATCCGCTTGTTTGATAAAAACAATATGCGCATTATGTCGCTGTGCAGTTTCCTTTTATGACTGCCCTTTTTCCAGAAACATGTTTGAGTAACTTAAATCAGAATTATGCGCCCAAAACACTACGAGGGCAATTCCAAAAGTAAGGTTTCCAAATTTTTTAAGTGGCTTTTAGCCACACTACTGTGCTTATTATTTACCCCATCCTCAAGGAAGCCATCGCTTGACTTTCTGGAACGCTCCGTCTATATTGGTTCAGCAGCCGTTTGTAAATGAAGTTCCCGATTGCCGTTATCGCAAGGTGCAGAGTTCACAAGGTCATTAGCTTTTTTGAATACTGTGGGCGTTAAATTTTTCAAGATTCATCATCAGTACGGAGATCCTTACATGGATGCCAGAAGCTTTTGGTACTGTGAAATATCAGAAGGTGTGGACAAGGGGGAACCAACGAACCACCCGTGACAACGCGTTGAGTTTCCATGAGTTTCATTGCAACCGCGTACATGAAAACAACAATATTTGGGATCAAACATTTTTGACATATCTACATGCATGACTCTTCAGACACTTCGGTTTACTGCTGATGAATGCGCTCAACGGAATAACTTCGCACATGATGGTAGCGGCAAGCAGGAACTCTATTAAGGTCAACTGCTGAGCCAAGATGGAACTTCGCAGCAAAATAAGCGATGGCTTGTGTGAGAATAGGGTAATTAGTTATACCAGTAATTTCCCGAAAGCTCTGGAGATTTCAGTTTTGGGATTACCCTCATATGAAAGACAACAGGTGTAACTTTGACAGACTAGGCTTCTACCTTGTATTCTAGCCAAGAAACTCAACTTTTGGATGTTCCACTTCCACCAGCTGCTAATGCTGATGGGAAGGAAGTTCCTTCAGATTACGCAGGAGGATGGGTCGGAAAGCCCTCGTCAGTCTTCTTCTAGGAGTTGATGAAATGGTGTGGGTGGTGATTGAGGTGAAGAAGATAACGAAAGAAGAGAAGTGAAAGAAAGTGGATAATATTATTGCTGCTCCTGCATATGAGTAAGGAAACTAAGCAAACTACAGAAACACTTGGACCTGGGCAGAATTTCTTCTAACTTGAAGTTGATTAAGAATGTGTTATGTCAATTGAATGAACAGAGAACAATGATGACTCATGTATAGTTGAGACGGTCAAAATCTGTGAAAATGGACGTATCTTCTTTCTTGTTTCCACTTGGGAGTGCGGTACTTTGCTGCGCTTTGAACACGCTTTTGTTAAGTTAGGAAATGCTTCATGAGTAGTACAGACAAAGTGAAAACAGAATAACAGTAAGCGGTGCAGCGGATAGAGGTTGATTAGGTACCCCAAAGATTAGGGTTGACTTTATAACTGCCTGGTTGGAATTATATCTATCATTAAACAAGCATCTTTGCTTTTGTAAATTCCTGAGAATGTTGACTTTTCTTTAAAATCCAATGCTGGGAACATACCCGATTGAATTTTGCTTTTCTCCATATCTGTTGCAGTTACACATCAATTGACAAAATGTTACTCCTTTTTCTTAATTAGTGTCTGCTGCAATTCCTACCTGACATCTCTTTTCTGTCCTGGTCTAGTTAATAAGCTGAAAGAAGAAAGTAAATGCGACAGTTTTATTGCGAACTATGCCAATTTTCTTTATGTTGAGCATATGCCATTAATAGTCAGCTGTACCTGTTAGGTTGCCATGAAATAAAAACTACCAATGAGCATACGCGTGCAATGAGAACAATTGGCACTTTTTTTCATCTCACTTGCTCCGTGTATCACTACTACTTGCAACGCTGCATGGATATTGCCTACTCTCTTCTGTCATCTCTATGGTATAAAATACCTTATGGAGTAGATTAGCAATTACCTTCTATTCAGTGACGTTTCACGGCATACCTTCAGTTTATTTATCTTATATAGGAGAGAACCCATGACTCCTAATGTAAAGAAGCTTAACGTGGTCAAAAATAAAAATTAAAAAGTCGTTTTTTACACTCTGTGGGTATAGGTCAAGATGATGGGGGGGGGGGATCGAAAGAGGGTGGTCACCATAAAATGTTATGGGGGTTGAAAGTTGATTATTTTGACAATTTTCATACACTATAATTCAAATAAAATTCAATAAAATAATTATTTTCAAGGGGGTGGAGGTGGGGGTGGAAAGAGGGTAGTCACTTGAACAAAACCCGATAACCTAACCTAACATATTGATAAAGAAATTTAAATAATGTTTTATATAAGTTTCTCAATATTTTTATGTATTTTTCATTAGTTTTACCTTTGAATAATGTTTAAGAATGACTATATAAATAGAAATGTATAAAAATTGGCATATTTATTAACTTTGAACCCCCATAACTTTTTATGGGGGTGAGACGGCCACGAACTTTTTATGGTACAGTGGTGGGGGTGACCTCCTCTTTCGATCCTCCCCGCTTCGGTGGTGGGGGCCATCATCTAGACCTTTACCAACCAACTAATAGGGAGACAGCGGAAACACGCTATAGTAATGAATGTTTTCCATTTGTCCTTATTCCTAGAAACCGATTAATCTCCACGTGCCGCCCCTGTTACCTGTTGCACTTTCGTGTTGTCGTTTTCAAATGGGGAAATTAAATTCGCTCTTTATAGCGGGTATTGCAATAATTTGCGTGCGTCTAATTGCTTTCGAACACTTTTTATGGTTTTCTGTTAAACCAGGTTTATAGTATATGTAGTCGAAAATGTGGAGTACGTAAATATGCATAAAAGAATGTCGTAATCGCAAATGGCAATAACTGTTAAAACAAGCGCTACCTACATAATAAGAAATTCGTTCGGTAAATCTACCTAACCGACAAATAGATAATTTTTTTCAATGTTTCATATACGGGTTGGGCAAAATTCTCGCCAGTATAGAAATTGCACATTCTATGTCGGACAAACGAAAAGATAAATTTTTAGTCAGTTCTAGTTGAAGGTATTTGAGGTTATAAACTTAACTTTTTGGATGTATGTTTGTTGTGTTGGTGATATATTACGCATCCATTAAGCTAATAATAATTATTTGTTGTTACCAGTAGCACTGTTACTCAATTAACACATAAATGTCATAAAAATGGTGTATAACCTCAAATTTTGAATCTATTGTTTATCTTCTCGCCCGTTTCTTGTCATTTAAAATAAATTCTAGAATATAAGTTCATTGAGGGATTATATAAGTTTTTAAATTAATTCAAGAGTACAGAATTATCGGCTGATTGAGAAATATGGAAGTCTGTGGGTAAATCGTAGTGACACTTTTATTTTCTATGGCTACCATACACGTAATGTCGCAATTGCGCAGGTAGAATGACGTCATTTCTTCTTAGACACATCCTTTAAGAAGTAGGTAATGGAATTAACAGATTTTATTTTCATGATAAACAATTGGAATTCAAAATTCTTTAGGCAATTTGGCTAAACAGTCCTTATAAATTCTAATGTGAAAACATGAAGATTTCAAAAATTTTAAAATAAAATAGCTGCCACTCGCCATGTTGAATTTTTGCAACCTTAAACTGATAAAATGTATCTATTATCGATATTAATTTTAGTTAATGAAATCGGCTCATTAAATTTTTAAGTCTTGTTTATTTCAAATTTGAAAAACACGTAACAAATGACCTTGATAGACAGACGTGCTTTGTCCATAAAATATCCCAATTCAATAAAAAAATTAATAATTTAAATTTAGTAACAATGCCAATAATATAATTTTATGATTGCATACATAAATACATATTTCCACTAACTGATTAAGTAATATTGTTTGCTTTTTTTCTGTCAATAAATTCTAGTATTCAAACATTCCGAAAGCCTTACAAATTGCTTTAGTTAACATTATTCATAAGACGGTAACATATTTTTTTTCTTAAATATTGGTATGTGAAAAAATTATTAGAAATTAATAATCTTGCGAAATGGTTGAGATTATTGGTCGGATTTCCCTCGGATCTGAGTAAAATTAATTAAAATCGATGACGATTGTTATTCACCGATTTCAAGAACGTTAGAGAGAACACAATTCCATAATTTAATTTCTATCTTAATTCCATTAGACACTTTTTTATCTATTTCTGTGTGAATAGTAAACATGTAAGTGATAATCGTTATTATCATCAATATTTCTTGCTCGTTGATAGATTCAGAACAAAATTCGATCCACTTTAATCTGTTGTGAGTGACTATCACTCGGTGAGTATCAGAAACAACTTCATTCAATTTAATTCCCGCAGATTATGAAACAAATATGTACAAACTCTATATGGACACAGAATATTACTAAAACGAAAAATTGTACTCACAATTGCTAACTTTTCCTTGCTGCGATATGAGCATATGAAGAGTGATGGGATCGTCACTACTGATACCCAATACCCTGTTTCTGGCAGCGCGACCCAGTCGCAGGTATTGTTTGTACAGACCCATTGCCTCTTCTTGTGTTGAATTCTGAAACAAACAATTAAATTACTTATGCATAATGGACAGCAATTACTTTAAACTTTTAAGATGCTGCGTCTGAATGTATCATCCAAGAAGAAGGAACAACATGACATTGAAATTACTTGTAATACAGATAATAGTGTCATGTATGGGTAACCCACTGTATGTCAGAAGGCCTAAGGTGGGTTGCCTAGATCTCGCTAGTAAGAAGAAAGACCAGATTCTCTAGATCCCACCTTGGAATCCTTCTAAAGCAAGTCCAATCCAGAAGTTGGTAGATACAATACAGTTTGAGTTCTAGTTCTAGTTCTATTTACAAGGCGATAGAAATCTTAATAAGATCTGCGAGGATGCGACACAGTGGGCGATATAGAAGTAAACGAGTGGTTAATTAATAATACTGGCGATAACTAAAGAGCAAATAGCGAAAATAAGTAAGTGCTAGTGTGAAAAGCGGGAAGCCAGCCTACTAGCAACAAGGGGTGGATACAGAGAGTAAAAGGGAGTTTTTATTTAGCTTAAAATTTATTAATATCCCTTTGCCAAAATTTCCATAGTAAAACTTTGATCCATATAATACACCTTGAACTCTTTTCATTTAATTTTTACCACTTCCCTCACACTAACTCCCATTCTTCTCTACTGGGTGATTTCCCCTTGTTGTACTTCGTGTCACTTAAATCTTTTTTCCTTTCTTCTTCAACTCCATTATTCTGGATAAGGAAGAGCAATTGCAAAAAAAAAGAGAAGGCGTCTTGGGATCCACAATGTATGGAATGAAAGAAATTGATGAATGGATTTATTGATTTGTCATACATGTTATAAAGCTATTGCGTATGATCCTGTCACTAATAGATAACCTTGCGGCTAATTCTGGAAGGCTTCCCATCAAGTACCACCTTCATCAACGTCTCAAACCAATTATTCCTTTCAAAAAGTCGTTCAGAAAATCAATCAGTCTATAATTTTCTGTCAACCTAACAAACTAACAACTGTTATAAATACAAATACAATTGGCGAAAGCAATAGTAATAGATACACTAGTGGATAGACAAAATTCTGTGAGGTGAAAATCATTACCAATGTATTATAATAAGGTCAACATGTATCGTAACAACTTTTAGAGACTGGATTGGGATAGATTCGAATTGGATTTTATAGACTTAATACTAAACATGAACCTATGTGGAATGTTTTCCTATTCATACTAATCCTGGTATGTCCGTCATGTATCAGTCAAACGGAACTGACAATGTAACAGGTCAATTGAAAAGTCCCCGGCCTAAAATAGTAAAACACATTTTTTTTGCAAAATTCGTTTTTTTTATTCAACATAATTCCCTTCAAGGGTGATACACTGATTATAGCGATCCTCCAACTTTTCGATACCATTTTTGTAGTACGATTTGTCCTTTGCTTCAAAATAGGCCTCAGTTTCGGCGATCACCTCTTCATTCGACGAAAATTTTTTCCCAACGAGCATTCTTTTGAGATCTGAGAACAGGAAGTAGTCGCTGGGGGCCAGATCTGGAGAATACGGTGGATGCGGAAGCAATTCGAAGCCCAATTCATGAATTTTTGCCATCGTTTTCACTGACTTGTGAGACGGTGCATTGTCTTGGTGAAGCAGGACTTTCTTTTTCTGCAAATGCGGTCGTTTCTCGGCGATTTCGTCCTTCAAACGGTCCAATAACGCTATGTAATAGTCGCTGTTGATGGTCCTTCCTTTTTCAAGGTAGTCAATGAAAATTATTCCACGCGCATCCCAAAATACAGACGCCATAACCTTGCCAGCCGACTGTTGCGTTTTTGCACGCTTTGGAGCGGGTTCATCGTGTGCAGTCCACTCCGATGACTGTCGATTGGACTTCGGAGTGAAATGATGGAGCCATGTTTCATCCATTGTCACATATCGACGCAAAAACTCGGGTTTATTACGCGTGATCATCTTCAAACACTGCTCTGAATCATCAACTCGTCGTTGTTTTTGGTCAAAAGTGAGCTCGCGCGGCACCCACTTTGCACAGAGCTTTCTCATACCCAAATATTCGTGAATGATGTGATGTATACGTTCCGTTGATATCTGTAGAGTGTCTGCTATTTCATTCAATTTCAATTTACGGTCATTCAAAATCATTTTGTGGATTTTTTTAATGTTTTCGTCCGTAACAGCCTCTTTTGGGCGTCCACTGCGTTCACCGTCTTCGGTGCTCATTTCACCACGTCTAAACTTAGCATACCAATCCTTGATGGTTGATTTTCCTGGGGCAGTGTCCGGAAATTCGTTATCAAGCCAAGTTTTTGCTTCAACTGTATTTTTTCCCTTCAAAAAGCAATATTTTATCAACACGCGAAATTCCTTTTTATCCATTTTTTTCACAATAACAAAAGTTGCTTCACTAAAAATGCTATAATTCACAAACTAATGATCCGACAGCCGTCAAATTTATAGACGCGTCTTTTGAAGGTTAGGACTAACTGAAAATCATATGGATTTAGTTCTGGTGCCGCCATCTATGTGTCAGGCCGGGGACTTTTCAATTGACCCTATATGTAGGAGCATATAGAGGTCGTACAAACATGTAGTTTTAGATCAATTGCTTATAATACATTAGGTAAATTGCCTGCCTATACAATATTCCATTAACTTCAAACTATCGCAAGTTAATGAGGGATCTTTTTTGTTGCTCTTGTCACACCCCCGCCGGGAATCGAACCCAGGACCTTCGACTTCACGCACCAATGCTCTGACAAGTAAGCTACCAAAGATGACAACAGTAACCACGATAAACTGAGCCTACAAGGTAGGATCCGTTAATTTTTTACTAATGTAATTATAATAGTAAATATATGAAACACAGTGACATTTTTAATTATTAATAGTGGTTAATAAGAAATATTAACGTGAAAATTAGGATGTTGAGTGAGGTAGTTCGTAGTGGATGGAAAATTGAAAATGAATTTTCACATTAATATTTCATATTGACCACTATTAATAATTAAAAATGTCATTGCCTATACAATAATTTACGGAACGTTAACGCTACGGATATAGAATGGAAACGGAGAGTATAGTGGAAATGTACCTTAAGCGTTAACCAAAATATCGATAAAAAAACATATGTCTACATTGACAAAAGAATTGTCTCGATTCTAGCAGTTTAATATATGTACAATCTTCATTTCGTTGTCTATAGTTAAGCAATTTTTTAATTTTAAGTTGAAAATACTATCTTAAAATGACAAATTGGAAATTTCAAAGTCAATATCATCCAAATGCCACATCACGTCATTTTGTATCTAAATATTTCTGTGTGCATCAAAACGTTGTTCAGGACATTATTCCTGTAAAAATAACACCACAACATTATCACCTACTTAATTTCTCAATGGAAACGTTTATGAAGATATAAGCGGTTGTTAACATTTCCATAAATACTGATTGGATGTAATTTTATTTAAGTATTTTGTAAAGTGCATGTGTTATTGTATTTTATGGAAAAGTTCAACAAAAACATTTAACTTCTAACAATTATTAATTGGCTCATTTACATTTACATACAGGTACCTTAAGTTTTGTGACGATTGTGCTTACGTCACAACAATTAATTTTCATGTTTCAGTCGTTTACTAATTAAGTATTGACTTGAAAATTTGTCCTTTTTATCTACCATTTAATAAAAAAATGTAATCATATAAACATGCATGTGAAAAATTTTACGTAATTGGGTAATTCGTCAATATACATAATAAATATAATATTTACAATAATTAATAGCAATTTCGCTTGTATGTAATTAGATAGAAATTTACCATATAATAAAGTGCAGAGACTAACTATGCACATATTTTATGAAAAATACTTACTTACGATTAAATGCTAAACGTCAATTTTTTATTAAAAATGGATTAAGTCAGTTTTTTACCAACAATAGAAAAGTGTAGTAAAATAAACTAATAATTTTACGTATAAATTGCGAACTCTTACACACTTCTGTACCAAAAATAGTAAAAGAGACTTGCTTAAAAAAGAACTAGTACTTACATTGTCAGACAGAAGAATGTAATTGGTAGATATTAAATATTTGAGTCAATTCTGAAAGGCAAAACTGGTAATAATTTATATATTTATTGAAACTAGGGAAAGATATTTTACCACCTTATTGTGTAAAACCACTTAATAACGTCACCCTGGGTGAAAATGGATCTGATGGTAATAAAAGATGAAGCATTCCACCTTGTGGCGAGCACGAGTGTGTTTGTGTGCGATCGGACACACGTGTGCGTGAACGGCTTATCGATTCGCCGACTAGCGGCGGGCGCCTTTCTTATCTGCGTTCTGGGAAAGTAGTTAAACAGTTCAAGGAAAAAAATAAACTATCCGGATGTTTCCAGAAGGTTCCCGAAAGTAAACAAAAGAGTATTTAAAGGAAGAGACGATCTCCGAGAAAGGAGAAATAAATTGACCGTTGCAGAAGTGAATCGAGAAATAAATTGACAGTGATAGCAGTGAAATAAACAGCGCAGTGAATAGTGATATATCAACAGTAGTGTAAATAAATAGAATAAATCATAACCTATAAGGTATATGTAAATCTTATAAACTTATAGTACCTATACATCTGAAATTGCAATTATTGTGTGAAAACCATATTATCAATAAAAAATTTAAAAAATGAGTTTTTTCGCAAATCGCAAAACGTATTGAAGACTATGATCATTTTAAAGATTTTTAACTACAACAGCAACCCTTGAAATGTATAAATATAAATAATGACCCGATTGTCACAATAATAAAGAATTCAATTGAGTTTACTTAAAATTTCAAAATACAACAACAAATTTAAATGAATTTTTGTGGCTTTGTAGCTATATTCATTTCAGTTGTAAAACGGCTAACTTCATTTTTGATTTCTAACTCTAAGCGGCAGAACAAGGTGCTATTAATTTGTTTAGTTTGTATCGCCTTTAAAACTGTAGATGTTTCTCTATCGCCTGGTTTCCATAGTTATTACTATTCGTGCAAATAAATAAAGAAACAAAAGTTTTTCATTGGTAATTTAATTTAAACAAATGAAAAAGCTAGAACTAGTTGAATTCTGATTTGATAGCAAATTGAGAATAAAACGAATTCATGTAATATTTAATGTGTAATTGTTATCTAACGAAATTTGCATACTTTGAATTATTTTTACTTAATTACGTTTTTACGTCATAAAACCTTTTTTCTTTAAACAGATTTTTTTACAGATAATTTTTTCTCTCGTCTAATTATCAGGTGGTGTCTAATTTCAGTTAATTGTCAATCACAATTATCATTTCCTATAAGTAATTATTGGTTCGATCACGAATCAAACAATTTACCTTTGTTTCCTTCATCACATTAAAATTTTTTATTCGCGAAACTGATCAAGCTGTAATTACTATAATTATGGTAAGATAGTGAGCATACAATTTTAAGTACCAGTGACGTCTATTGGCTTGTTAACGAACGACGAGAGTATCGTGTCAATGCCTCGATTTAAGTAAGGTCAAGTAGGCCATGTTACGATAGGTTAGGTTGAGTTCTCTAAGGAATTGAAAGTAAGAGATCTTGGTTTCTAAAGCGAGTCGACTGTTGAGGATACTTGACATTTTGGTAATCAAATCATTGCCTACTTCAGATGATCTAAAATTCATCGTAGATAATTATTAAAAATGATGCAAGAATCAATAAAAAATAGACCCTCTGTATATAATAATGGTCTAACTTTACTCTCTACTATAGTTTCTAGAGTATATACATTCTGTTTGTAATGCAAACGGTTGCAATCATGTATTTCCTTAGTTAATAGACCTTTTGGGTCGGTTGATTTCATGTAAAACTCGATATTTGTCCTCGACAGATAAAGACAATGTATCGCCATCTGGTGGGTATTTATTGCTACTAAAGTATGTCAAGTTTTAGACAAGTCTTACAACTTGTCGTAGTGAACATAAACCAATTTATAATAACTGTAAGATAAACTTACAAATTTACATAATATAAAAATTGTCTGATAATCTTTCTAATACGTTAACTTGAAGGCATAGCATATAAATACGTATGTAATTAGTAGTAATGTATCAAAATGTTATGTAAGAACGTTCAGTTTGTTCCTTTTCCTGATTCTATGTTAGCCGTGTGTATCAAATTGGTTTAATTATTCATTAACGACTGCATCCTGTATTAGTAATAATTAAAATAGTATATGATCTATGATAAATGATATATATGGTTTCGTAAGGAAAAAGTGCATCACATGAGAATAGATATTTGGAAAACTATGAAGAATTTGTTGAAAAATGTGTTTCTTGAACATTTTTTTTACAAAGTCCTATTTGTCATTAATATATTGATGCAACAAGATATAGATTGTTGATAGGACACCTTCTCGGACATGATGGTCCAATCAGAGACATATTAGATGCAGAAACAAGAGTTCGGAGGGGTAGAGGTAGACCCAGAATTAGATTACTGTTCGCAAATAGTTAAGAATGTGGAATGTTCTAGTTTTAGGGAAATGCGAAGATTAGATGGGGATAGGAAAGAGTACAGGTGAGTGTCCAACCAGTCTTAGGACTGACAACCTTATGATGATGATGATGATCTAGTAAAACATTTTAAAATAAGGGATTTGAAATGCAGAATATAATAGGTTCCAGGAGTTGATCAGTGATATCACCCCAGTCACTACTGACAATTCTATTAATATCTTTTAAGGTCATTACATTCTAACAACACTCCACTTGTAACATTAGACTAATTATCCTCTTATAATATTTACAATACTAGATTCAAGTGGACACGACGAACATCCTTTTTGGGATAATCGCTAAGTTGAGAACCTAGAGGACACCTGTCTCAATTCACGTACCGAACACTTACAAAAGTTGCGTTCTTTTGTATACTTATCCGGCGCTCATCTTTATTTATAAAAAATAACTATCGATTTCCCATAGGCAACTATCACTAGCAATTTTTTCACTCATTGTCTAACAAAAAGTTGCTAGAGGGTCTTGGTATCCGATTATGCATTTAAATCAAAGAAGAACCAAAAACGAAAAGTAAACTTCGTTTCAGGGTCAATGAATTTCGGAAAAAGAAAAAACCAATGTCAAAGACATTTACATAATTGATGCTAAACAGTATGTGCTACTTACCGATTGAGTTAAAAAAAAGTTAACATTACCTATTCAAATTTCGTTAGGCATGCTTAAGTTCTGTTTAAAATTTTGAATTAATAAATTCCAGCAAATATTTACGTGTGTGTTTATAACGGTAATTTCAAAAAAATTATTCAATTAATGAATTCCGTTTAGAACAACAATCCGCAATTATAATTCGTGATTTCCATAATGTGGAAATATTTATTACCTCAGAATTCCAAACGAATATTTTATAATTTTGATAGGGTTCTAAAGTACTACGGTACCCAAAAGAAAAAACACAATTCATTTGAAATTGGGAGATATCATCATCGTAGGGTCGTGAGTCAAAAGACTTCATTCTCCTATTTTGAACTAATCATCGCATTTCTTTAAAATTTAAACATCTCATCCCTAACTGTTTGCGTAATAACAGGTCTGCCTCTATCCTTCATAACTCCTGTGTCCGCTTCTAATATGTCTCTTACTAGCCCTTAAGTGAGTATAAAGATGGGAGACAAAAAAGGGGTCACTCATCTTCGGTATCTATTGGATGTCATATAATTCTAGGTGGAAGGATATAATACAAAAGATAGCACAGGGTCTCGTCACCTTTAACAAAAAGAAGTCACTTCTATCCTCGCGAACGGTAAATTTAGAAATTCGAAAAGGATTGTTAAAAGGTGTAGGTCCAGAGCGCGGCGCTGCTTTGGTAGGAAACATGAAGAGACAGGAGGATACTGTAGCGAGCACGAGTGTGTTTGTGTGCGATGGGGCACACGTGTGCGTGAACGGCTTATCGATTCGCCGATTAGCCGCGGGCGCCTTTCTTCATGTGCGCCTTATTTGTAAATGTGTGTGTCGTACCTACGTTCTGGGAAAGCAGTTAAAGAGTTCAAAGACAAAATAAACTATCCGGATGTTGCCAGAAGGTTTCAGAAAGTAAACAAACAGACAATCGCCGAGAGAGAAGAAATAAATTGACCGTTGCAGAAGTGAATCGAGAAATAAATTGACAGTGATAGCAGTGAAATAAGTAGCGCAGTGAATAGTGATATATCAACATATTTAATGTAAATAAATAGTTTTTGTCGTTATCAGTCTTAGAAGTTAATTTTGTTAAACCCACGAACATTACAATACCGTGGATAGACGACATTACACAATAAGAAATAGCCGAGATAGGTTGATAGAACACCTTCTCAATCATGAAGAACTAGTTGGAGACATTTTAGAAGCAGAAACAGGAGCTAAGAGGAGGAGAGGTAAGTCTAGATTAGATTAGTGTTCACAAATAGTTAAAGATATGAGATATTCTAGTTTGAAGATAATGCAAAGATTAGCTCAAGATAGGAAAGAGTGGAGGTGCGTGTCCAACCAGTCTTAAGATTGATGACCTTATGATGATACTGACAGTTGTAATAGAACAAATTGAGGACTTTTGTTATTATTGTCGTAAAAATGCAAAGTCATTATTTTTCTTAGAAAAAGCATAAAAACCTTCTTTATTCACTTCAATATCCGTAATAAAAGGTGAATCCACGACCACTGGATTTCCTTGATTATAAAATTATGCAAATTTGATGCAATTTTTTGTTTTCGCCTTATAGCACATATAATATACATATCAAAGTACGCGTGTCTAAAATATTAGTTAAGAGCGCAAGATAATTTATCGTCAATCACGCTTTTTTAAACTATTAGGTACCACTTTTAACTGCGTGGTGTTAGTTGTAGTTACAAATTACTGCTTACAGTGGACAACTATTAAATTACCAATTTTTTTATTTTTATTGTCACAAAAAAGTCATAAATTAAAAACTCGAAAGATGGCTTGAAAAATAGAGAGTCATCAATGATTGAATCGTTTATTTGATCTATTACTTACTAACAATAAATTAGAAGTACCTAACACACGTCTGATTATATTACTGATTTTGGTCAATAAACAATTTCTTTTTATCTATGATTTCATTTGGTATAGTAATTTATGACTTTGTTTCGTTCCCGTCCATCAATGATAGTCATAATTATAAATAATATTTTTGAATCGACTGAACCAGATCTCTTTTTGAATTGCTCGTAAATATTTTTTTCACTTAGCCCGTACCTGCTCTCTAAAGTGACGGTCTATCCAGGATCGCATGGTCAGTCCGACCCTGTCTGGAATTTATGCTTTGTTGCCGTTATCAAAAATGATGGAGAATGCTAATCGTTGATAAAAAAGCACGTCTGTGTCTACATGTATGAGCGAAGATTTCACTGCCGGAAAGAACATTTTCAGTAGGAGAGCAGAGATAGAAGCAGAACCGCACTAAGGGCAGCACTTCAAACATGTTTGTGTGCAGTCTTGCCTTGGACCTGGCTTGAAGTCGCTAACCATAATATAAACAAATATTGGCAAACGTTTCTAGTTAAGCTAACCCAGAAACTCAACCTGTTTTATCTAATTCCGGACGTGAAGGTCTATCAGTAATTGTACAGACATGAGTTAAATTAGGTTTATTTTCTGGGTAGAGTTGCCTCGCTCCTGGTTTGAAGCCATTGACCATGGTACGGCCAAACCCTGGCGAACGTTTGTATAGAGCGAACCCGGAAACTCAACCTGTTTTATCTAATTCCGGCCCTGAAGGCCTACCAGTAATTGCAAGAACGGAAGTTCAAATGGGTTTAGTTTCTAGGTAGTGTTGCCTTGTTCCTGGCTTGAAGACACTGGGCATGATCCAACCAAACATTGGCGAATGTTTTTATGGTGAAGCGAACCTGGAAACTCAACCTGTTTCATCTAATTCAGCCCATGAAGGCCTATCAGTAATTGTAGGAACGGGAGCTCAAACAGGTTCAGCTTCTGGTTACTGTTGTCTTGGTCCTGGCTTGAAGTCACTGACCATGATACGACCAAACATTGGCGAACGTTTTTATGGTTAAACGAACCTGGAAACTTAATCGCTTTAATCCAATTCCAGCCATGAAGACCTATCAGTTATTGCAAGAGCGGAAGTTAAAATGGGTTTAGTTTCTAACTAGTGTTGCCTTGTTCCTGGCTTGAAGACACTGGGCATGATGGAACCAAACATTGGCGAACGTTTTTATGGTTAAGCAAACCTAGAAACTCTTTCATCTAATTCCGACCGAGAAGGCTTATCAGTAATTGCAAGAACGGAAGTTCAAATGGGTTTAGTTTCTAGGTAGTGTTGCCTTGTTCCTGGCTTGAAGACACTGGGCATGATCCAACCAAACATTGGCGAATGTTTTTATGGTGAAGCGAACCTGGAAACTCAACCTGTTTCATCTAATTCCGGTCATGAAGGTATATCAGCAAAGCTAGCTCAAACAGATTCAGTTTTTGGGTAGTGTTGGCTTGTTCCTGGTTTGAAGTCACTGACCATGATACCACCAAACATTGGCGAACGTTTGTATAGTTAAACTAACCCGGAAACTAAATCTGTTTCATCTAATTCGGGTCATGAAGGTCTATCAGTAATTGTAAAGACGGGAGCTCAAACAGGTTCAGTTTTTGGGTAGTATTGCCTTGTTCCTGGCTTGAAGTCACTGACCGTGATACGACCAAACATTGGCGAACGATTTTATGGTTAAGCGAACCTGAAAATTCAACCTATTTCATCCAATTCCGAACATGAAGGCCTATCAGTAATTTTAAGAACGGATGCTCAAACAGCTTCAGTTTCTGGGTGGTGGTAATTCTGGGCCACTTGTAATTGGAGACCTAGAAGTCGCGTTTGTCGAACTCGGATCCTTTACCATGAAATCTCTTTCAGATTAATGAAATGTAGGGCCCAGGAAGTTACAAGAAATACTTATTTACTTAAATTTTACATTAATTCAAAAGACGAACAACAAGACAATAACTTAACTCACATGAAATGGCGGAAACTTACAGAAATTGACAAAATATAACACATGCAACATCAAAACACCCAAAGCAACATAAAGAACCCGCATTCAAGAGTATGCTAATTGAAATAACACCGAATTCAACAACAAGTAGAAAAAGGTATTATTAAAAATAATCCAACAAATATTCCATTGCAAATGTTTCCATAATAACAAAAATTATAGAAAGCACAGGAATTTCTATTAAAAAGATGATAAACAGAAAACAAATGCCTAAAGAAAAAGAAAAACCACGAATAACTTTGATCTATATGGGGTCCCACATATTTACAACAATATAATTATTGCAACAGTAAAAACAAAAACAGAAGAAGCGGATCTGTCAATTCAACCATTCAGAAAAGTCCCATCTAAATTTCAAGAAATTTCTAATATAAACTGAACAACAGCTTGACTAGCTTGTTATTATTTCTTGCTTGTTTATGCTTATTTAATAATTACTAAACTATTACGCTTCGAATCAACAAACTAATAGGGAAAATTCGTTAAAGAATTTTATAAAAAACATTCGGTAACGTGTTTTTTATACTTAATGATGTTTGAATTGTTTTTGTTATTGATTACAAAAATGAGAGGAATTTTTGAAAGTCAACTAACTTTCTTGGCTCATCACGAAGCTGATTATAAATTGCATACCTTATTGTCGTCTACTACAATACAGATTATAATAAAAAGAAGAATAATTAATAAGTAAACTGTTTGTAGGTCATTACCATAATAAATACATGTACTGTGTACTGGCTGTTTGATGATTACGAGGGTGGATTGATAAGTTTCCGGCCTAACCAAGAGATGACGCCACTAGGCCTACCTTGAGGTGACATTCTATAGTACCATCCTTGGATAGCTTGTAGCTATAGTTTCAGCCCGATCTCCTTGCTAGTGTAGGTTTGACAGCACGCTGAACAAGACGCCTCTGTGGTTTTCGTAAAAATGGAAAAGCAGGAAAATCGTGCTGTCATCAAATACTTTTATTTGAAGGGGTTAACGCCGAAGGAAATTAAAAAAGAGATGGACTCAACACTGGGGACATCCTCCCCGTCATATTCAACCGTTAAGCAGTGGGTTTCCGAGTTTAAAAAGGGTCGTGTGAGCACCTCTGATGGGCCTCGCTCAGGACGCCCCGTTGAGGTCACAACTCCAGATATGATCGAAAAAATTCATCAAATAGTGCTGGGAGACCGCAGATTGAAAGTGCGTGAGATAGCTGAGACCTGTAAGATGTCATATGAACGTGTGCAACATATTTTGCACCAACATTTGCATATGGAAAAGCTCTGTGCAAGATGGGTGCCGCGTTTGCTAACAGTCGACCAAAAATTGATTCGAAAAAACATTTCTACCGCAAATTTGTCATTGTATAAGCGTAATCCAAGCGAATTTTTGCGTCGATTCGTAACCGTTGACGAAACGTGGGTCCACCACTACACTCCTGAAACCAAAGAACAGTCTAAACAGTGGATTGGACCAGGGGAACCAACTCCAAAGAAGGCAAAAACAATTTTTTCGGCGAACAAGGTTATGGCTACTGTTTTTTGGGATGCAAGAGGTATTATATACATTGATTACCTTGCAAAGGGTAATACTATCACTGGTCAATACTACGCAGACTTATTGCAACGTTTGAGCCACGAGGTGAAAATTAAACGACCTCATCTGGCGAAGAAAAAATCTTGTTTCATCACGATAACGCACCAGCGCACACGTCAATCGTTGCGACGGCTAAAATCAACGATCTAAAGTTTGAATTGATGCCGCACCCTCCTTACTCTCCAGACCTAGCCCCGAGTGACTATTTTCTGTTCCCTAATCTCAAAAAATGGCTTAGCGGTAAGAGATTTGCGGACAATGAAGAAGTAATCGAAGCTGTAAATGGTTATTTTGAGGAGCTTGACGAATCAGTCTATAGAGATGGCATTAATAGACTGGAACACCGCTATGAGAAATGTATCAGCCTTGGAGGAGATTATGTTGAGAAATAAAAAAAAAAAATTTTTAAAAACCTTGTTTTTCTTGGTCAGGCCGGAAACTTATCAATCCACCCTCGTATTATGTAAAGTGAAAAAATGAAAACTACCAGTAATTTTTAAAGAAAAAAAAATACTCATGTTAAAGGATCGTTCATAAAATAAATACGTTTGCAAGTAAGAGGGAAGGGGGTCTAAAACAATGCGACCCCCGCAGTTTTATTACAATGAAAAGTTATTCTCATTGCTATTGTTAATCATAAGAAATCATTTATGACGGAGGGGACTTGCTATTGTGACGTAATATTCGTTAGGGGTCGCTGAAAGTGTGATTAATCGCAACGAAGGGATAGGGAGGGAATCCAAAAAGGTGAAATCGATCCCTAAATCCCTAAGTCTTTTAAACATAATTTTATTATCAACTTGACACTGTGACATAAATAAAAGCAGGGACTATAACAACGCCCTAAAGCTATACGAAAACCATAACAAAAATGTGAGGTACTACAGGTAGTTACCTAACCTAACATAACCTAGCACTTATCAAATTCCAGAACTTAATTTTGTAAATTTATCATTAATTTATTTGAAATTAACTGCGACAAAAAAAAAATTGAAAATATTCACTAATGGTTCTCTTTTTAGAAATGATACACAGTAGATTCATACGTCTTAACGTATTTTGTTTTTCAATTTTTTTTCTGCTAGATATTTCATTATCCAAAAATTAATTTATACGGTAATTTCCTGACGTACAAATGACAAAACAAAGTCGTAAACTGCGAAATATAATCAGACTTCTGAGCTGGCAGTTTTTGACTTGTTAATTGGTTAATTACCACCAATACTTTTTTGTGTTATTTATAAAATGTCCATTACAAAAGGTGTCAGAAAATAATCAAACGAGATATCAAACATTTTCAAATATAATTAAACAAAATGATGGTATTTGCGTTATTAATAATTATATTTGTTTACATCTTACACATCTTTGCTTCCTGAGAACATGTTTTATAATATATAGAGGGTATTAATATTATTTACTAATACGTTTTTTGAAAAATGCAATCAGTATTATCACTGTAGTTTTGAAAAAATTATTCTAATCAGTGTAGGTAAGTAAGTACAACGTGTCCATTTTTCGAGGTTATTTTTAAGTCACAACAAATAAAGGCAATCGAACAATATTTTAGTTATCTAAGAATCTGCTTGTAATGTAGAGGATATTGATGTTCTATTATCATTAATATGAGCATACAAGGTGTTCATTATTCATTCTTGCTTTGAAAAAATACTCCAGTGTAAAGTTATTAACAGTAGTACGCCACCTACTGGTATTTACTACTACTTCTAGTGTTTCAACGATGGCCTTACGAAGTTATCCTCATCTCAAAGTGGTTCTGCAACGCATCTTATACACTTGGTATTCATATAAACCAAATTAATAAAGAACGTTAAGTTGTTCGTGCTGATGGGGTCCAGTAAATTCCAAACATCAGCAGTTTGATGGTGTGACGTAAAGGCAAAAGTCAGTTTCCCAAAAAAATACAAATAACGCGCAATATTTTACCCACTATTACGTTAGTAAAGGTCGACTGGGATCACTGAAGAATTTAAAAAGAGTGTCTCATGTGACAGAGTGAAAGCTTTTATCTCTCTCTCTCTCTCTCTCTCTCTTATTACGATAATTGCTGCTGTAATTGTTTATTTACTTTAATGCGAAGGTGTCCCAGCGTCAATAACAGATAAATTACTTCCAAGAACGGAAAAACTATTGATGGAACATTGAATTAGCATGTGCAATGCAAAAAAAGAGGACATGTTTTTACTTGAAAAGGTTCTTTTTTTTCGGTCACGTTTACAGCATTAGCTTTACGTTTGTCATATAATTAATCGGATCAAGATAGGATTTTAATTTTATCTTACGTATTTGAGAATTTAACGTTATTTGCATTATTTCTTCGTGAGCTGATAAATGGTTCAGATGAAAAACGGTCGGTTCATGCGTCAGCGGAACTGGGTTCGATTCCCGAGAGATACATAAAAAAAAAAGGCAAATCGAAATTGTAAATAGTATTATATGTATATGTATATGGTGGTTCAAAGGTTACACAAGGGGGGGTTGTTCAAACTAATGTCATCAGTTTAAAAAGAACAGTTCAAAGTAATAATAATGGTAACAGTCGGGTAATTCATATATTATAGTAAAGGGTATAAGCGCCATTATACTGTTCCAGAATGTCTTCTAATCTGAAGACCGAAATGAGAAAGGGGTTTTTTCAACCATGTGTATCTTAAAATATAATCACTTGCTTCTCTGGAAACTGAATACCCCTAAATTGTATTTATTGAACTGTATATTATTTTTTTATTTATATGAAAAGATGACTGAGAATATCCCAATAAATCAGGAATGGAAATAAAGGTCCAATTATCGTAGAATAAAATGGAAACCTTTTATACATTAAATGAAAACATTAACGAAAAGATAATGACCAAAAAAGTAAATACATATTCAAGGAGAAAATGAACTTAATCAGTGACTTGGTGTGCCTAAATGCGAGTTACCAGAAATTTACTAATGATTTTAAATGACAAATTTGTACTTTAATAAAATTAATTTAGTAAAATTGTATATAGTTAAATATNAGGGTAAATGCAAAGCAATTTATAGTAAGAATATGCAGTAAGCTAAGCGAAGAGGTAAGCAAGAGACATGTTAGACTACACTACTAAAAAATATATAGAACGTGTTAGTAGGTACTACTGCTACAAAAAAAATATCTAGAATCAAAATTTAACTCAAATAAAATAAATAAAATAAGCAAACTGCCTGACCAGCGGCGATTCCGTCGAAAAATTATTGATAACTAATGCAAAAGTTTGTTCACTATACGTATATAATAAATAAAATAAATAAACTGCCTGACCAGCGGCGATTCCGTCGAAAAATTATTGATAACTAATGCAAAAGTTTGTTCACTATACGTATATAACTAACTATTTATGCAAGTATCGATTAAACCAGCGAATAAACACTACATGTCATGAACTAATACGAACTAAAGAATACCGCACTATTTCACTACGATTAACACAAACATTACGACAGATATATTAAAAATGTATTATTACAAAAGCGGCGGTAGTAACGGCGGCGGTTACGGACTTTACCAGTGACATCAGCAGACGCAATACCGAAAGCTCATACAAGAACAAACTGCCAAATATCGGGGCTTCATGTGTTTATAAGTACGAATGGGAATTTTCGATACAAACGCGAAAACTGGTTGGTCACCATTTGGAAAATTGAAATGTCTGGACGTCATGTGCATCGCACATATATATTTTGTTTATCTCACTATTGTTGTTTAATTCTGGTCAAATGAAGAAAACAACGAAAAAACGAAGACTACGGAAAAAAGGCCACTTTATATAATTGCGGTGTAATAAGTCGGAAAGGACTAAAATAGAAAATAGAATAACAACAACATATTACCTTTTTATTCTTATTCCTTAAATCAAGTCAATTTTAATGATATAGGTACGTATAATATTCCACATTTCGAACGATTGTTTTCGTCACTCATCAAGACTTCGCTTAAATGTTGCGATGTGGGTTATAATTTTTATGATTTAAATTCACAGATAGGGAAAGGAAATACTACAAATGGCACGGTAAACACCGTCTGTAGTACGATGCTACATTTTAGGATTACGTATGCTACAACATGGTCCATTTAAATATATGGATATCTACTTGCTGAAATGAATCCCGGCGTAGCTAACCTGATGAATGGACCTTGTTGGAGCATACGTAATCCTAAAATGTAGCATCGTACTACAAATGGCGTTTACGGCGCCATTTGTGGTATTTTCTAAAACGCGCAGTTCAGACAGCAGGTAAAAGTTAGTCTGTGTTCAGTCGGAGCTGCCTGCGACGCGCTGATGAGATCCAAAAACATCGAAATCGCGATCCGCGTCTGGCAGTTGCGACAGAATACATACAGACCACTTCGAATTATTTTATTCGATACGGAAAGGGTTAGGGAGGTGGTACAAAATGTTCTCAGAGGGCCGAGAAGATGTGAACGATGAAGAGCCTGCCGTACACCGGAGCACATCAACAACAGACGAAAACATTGATGAAGTGAAAAAAATAGTATTAGCCAATCGTTGAATCACCGTTAGAGAAATTGCTGAGGACCTAAACACATCGATTAGCTCCTGCCATTCAATTTTTATCCATTGATTTGGGCATGACACAGGTCGCCACGAAATTCGTACCAAAATTGCTCAATTTCCACCAAAAACAGCATCGTATTAACAATGCTAAGGAGCTTTTGGACTCTGTCCGCCACTACCCAAATTTGCTCCAGAGGGTCATAGCTGATGACGAATCATGGGTTTATGGTTTTGTCGTGGATGTCAAAGCTCAATCATCCCAATGGAAGCTGCCGCATGAGACAAGACCGAAAAAGGCGCGCCAAGTTAGGTCGAATATGAAGGCTTTGCTTACAATTTTCTTCTATTGTAAGGGCGTGGTGCACCATGAGTTCTTGCCACAGAGTAGAACAATCAATAAGGAATATTACCTGTAAGTTATGGGCAATTTGTGCGAAGCAATCCGCTAAAAACGCCCGGATTTGTGGAAGAACAAAAATTGGCTTTTGCGTCATGATAACGCCCCTGCTCACATATCGTTGCTTGTGAGCGAATTTTTGGCTAAAAACAATACTAATAATACCGCAGCCACCGTATTCCCCAGATTTGCCCCCCTGCGACTTTTGCTTGTTTCCTAAACTGAAGAGGCCCATGAAAGGACAACGCTCCGCTACGAAATAGATATTCATGAATAAATAACTAATTTTTGAAAAAACACAAAATTTACGATATTTTTGAATAGACCTCGTTTACTTGGGAAAATTACTCTTCGACCTGCAAGTAGTATACACTAATGCTAACATCTTTTTTTAATGAAAGCTTTTGAGGAGTGTTACGCTTTGTTCAAACGATTTTGAAGGTTCAGATAGACGCTGTAGAAAAAAACACATTTCACACATTCACCAAATTGTACGTAAAAAAAAGAGTGTATTTTCTACATATGTATCTTCTGTGAACGTCCTACCTTACCTGTATATTCCTAGATAAACAATTGAACTTTTTTGATGTACAATTAAATTCTATAAACTGCCACGTTTGGAAACTTTTTCTGTCTCGAATAAAAAATGTATAGCGTCATTCTATCTCGTAACAATTTCAGCTTATTGGATAATGACAACAATATGAGCAATTAAACCACAAATTATAATCCATTCACGTTCGGCACAACTTTCTTAGAAATCTACACAAAAGAATTAATAGACATCAAAATTTTGACGTGTCTACCTAAATAATTAATTAAAAAAAACTAATAAAAATAAAATATGAAACTGCCAGACGCGGATCGCGATTTCGATCTTTTTGGATCTCATCAGCGCGTCGCAGGCAGCTCCGACAGAACACAGACCAACTTTTACCTGCTGCCTTAACAGCGCGTTTTAGAAAATACGACAAATGGCGCTGTAAACGCCATCTGTAGTACAGTGCTGCATTTTAGGATTACGTATGCTTCTACAAGGTCCAGAAAGAACCAAAAAGATCGAAATCGCGATCCGTGTCTGGCAAAATCAACAGAATACAGACCACTTCGAATTATTTTATTCGATTATGGTAACGTGCCTACCACGTTGAGGTAAGCTACGCCGGGATTCGTTTTCAGCAAGTAGATATTCATATATTTAAATGGACCTTGTAGAAGCATACGTAATCCTAAAATGTAGCACTGTACTACAGATGGCGTTTGCAGCGCCATTTGTCGTATTTTCTAAAACAAACTAGAAAAAGATTGTTAAAGGTGTAAGTCTGAAGCGCGGCGCTGTACGGGTGCGAAACATGGACGGTGGCCGCGGAGGAAAACAAAAGGTTAGAAGCATTCGAAATGTGGTGTTACAGACGAATGATGAGGATACTGTCAATAGAGAAGGTTAGAAATAAAGAGGTGTTAGAAACAATAGGAGAACAGAGGACTCTATGGAAATCAATAAGAAATACGCGGGGTGATTGGTATGACACCTTCTCAGGCATGATGGTTTAAACAGAGACATATTAGAGGCAGAAACAGGAGTTAAGAGGAGCACAGGTAGACCTAGATGGATGTGGGTTGTTCTAGTTTTAGGGAAATGCGAAGATTAGCTCAGGATAGGAAAGAGTCTTAGGACTGACGACTTTATGATGATGATGTATATATGCCCAGTCTTTAATATTATTAATCATACCCTCAATATAAAAATTAAAAAGTAACGATCTCAATATGGATCTTTATGTAGTAAAGATGACACATTAACAAGTTCATTCAATAATTCCATATGACCATTTCTGTGCAATTAAGTATAGGTCATAACCCCTGAGTTATTTTGTTTAGTCCTTGAACGATTTCTACTGATTTTTCAAATTTTTTTGCAAAATCATACGTGTAAAATGTTAAAGTATAAGACCTAAGTTACCTTTTCACTAATGTCATCAGGAATTATATGTTCAGTATCCATCTTCGTCTCCTGAATAGTTTTCTGATTCAAACCGATCGCATCAGGTCAAGTAATTCTTGTTAGAATACAGTAACACCGCTAACACCATCACCACATCTCTCACATTAATTTTTTTTTATTGCCGAACAATTTTTCAAAACAACTAACCGAACAGCGCTTGGGTACACATTATTTAAGCACAATTATTTGAGAAAAGCTTAAAAGAGTCTTTGAAAATAATAAAAGATAATTGTCAATGACAAAAAATCATTACTTATTATCTATAAAAGTCCGATAGAACTTGACACGACCTTTGGGTAATGGTAATATAATTTAAAAGTACGTACGTATAAAAACCGACTCCAGTACTTTGCCTACATGTATCAGCTTAAACTATAGAGTTAATGTTGGAAATTATTATCTAATTTACCGCCATTAAAGGCGTGATACTTCCTTCGAGTTTAAATATAACCACCCTTAAGGTACGGCATATGTAATAAAAAAAGAATCATGAAAATAGGTTCAAAATCGGCAAAGAAATCGCGTAACTTCCACAACTGAAATACAATGCAACCTGCGGCCCCCCAAGAGTCAGGGTTTGCAACACCTTAATAGATCCACTTCTGGTTGAATCTCTCAGTGCGAAAAGCGAAAACAAATGTGGCTTTTCTGTATCAAACAAATTTAAATTAGCTTGAACCACCACAAAATTTTTGTCTCCCAAATTTGAAAATTGGTTAAAGGAATCCCAAATCATTTCCTTCTATTCCATAAAAACACATTCTAGTAAAAACACACGTCTCTTTACGACACATTGTCACCTTTCTATAACATACTTACTAAAATAGGCTTAAACCACTGGAAAAAATAAAATTTTGCGCACCCAAGTTGGAGAAATGGTAAAAGAAAGAGCCCAAATTAGGAATTATTTCTTTGGATTCCCCAAAAACACATTTTCGTGAAAATATATGTCACTTTACGACACCCCGCCGTGCGCTGATATTACGCAAATGAAGACTGACTTGAACCAATGTAAGCAGCGAAATTTTGGTCGTCCAAATTTGAAAATTGGTTAAAGGAAACCCAAATTATGAATAATTTTCTTCGATTTCGTAAAAACACATTTTCGTTTAAAACACACGTCATTTTACGACACACTGCCACGTTTTTAAGACATGCAAAGGAAGATAAGCTTAAACCACCTGAAAAAACAAAATTTTGCGCACCCAAGTTGGAGAAATGGTAAAAGAAAGAGCCCAAATTAGGAATTATTTCTTTGGATTCCCCAAAAACACATTTTCGTTAAAATATATGTCACTATACGACACCCCGCCGTACGCTGATATTATGCAAATGAAGACTGACTTGAACCAATGTAAGCAGCGAAATTTTGATCATCCAAATTTAAAAATTGATTAATGGAAGCCCAAACTATGAATTATTTCCTTCGATTTCCTCAAAACACATTTTCATAAAAACACACATCATTTTACTACACACTGCCACGTTTTTATAGCGTGCAAATTAAAATAGGCTTTAACCATTGTCAGAAACAAAATTTTGCCCTATACGACACCCCGCCGTACGCTGATATTGCGCAAATGAAGACTGACTTGAACCAATGTAAGAAGCGAAATTTTGAGCACCCAAATTGAAAAATTGATTAATGGAAGCCCAAACTTTAGGAATTATTTCTTTGGATTCCCTAAAAACACATTTTCTTCAAAATACATGTCACTCTGCGACACCTCGCCGCGCGTTTATTTCACGCCAATTAAGACTGATTTGAACCGATGTATGCAGCGAAATTTCGGTCGTCCAAATTTGAAAATTGGTTAAAGGAAATCCAAATTATGAATAATTTCCTTCGATTCCGTAAAAACACATTTTCCTTAAAATACATGTCACTTTCCTGCACCACCTGTAACACTTTTATATCATGCAAATTAAAATTGGTTTGAATTACTGTAAATAACTAAACTTTGGATGTCTGAAATTAAAAATTGTGTAGAAGAAGCCCAAATTATGATATATTTGCCAAAAACACACTTTCGTAGAAACAAACGTCATTTTACGACACCCCGCCGCGGTTTTATATCATGCAAATTAAAGTTAACTAAAAATTTTTTAACAGCTAAGATGCCAAGAATTACCATTTTGATGGCACTGAAATCAATTAGTGAATATTCATTTAATGACTTGATATTGATTATGAGAATTATATCATACATTAAGTTGAAGTATTTAGGAAAATATTTTATTATATACGCAAGGTAACGAAAATAGGCCATAGATATGCACGTTAGCCTTGTAGCAGTTGACCTAGGTTAACCTTACATTTTCCAGATTTTTAATTCTTAAAACTGCATTTATTTTTAACTTCAGTACAACTAATTTCACTTTTTAAACGAAGGTAGTAACAATCAAGTACAATAAATTAATTCGTTTTAAAAAGTGAATAATAACAGGTATCTAGAAGTAATTTAGAAAATTACATAAACAATTAAAACATTCCTATTTATTTATTTATTTATTTATTTGGAAAATTTCCAAACAAAGTTTAATTTAGAAGACATTAGGTACAATAATGGTTTGTTTATATTTAAAAAGTGTTTGCAATTGACAGAAAATTTGAAAAATTGTTTAAAATGTATTATAATTAACTTATAATGTACAGTCCCGTTTGGGTTGCAGTAACAGACACTACAAAACATATTTCTATTAGTTTTCCTTTTTTTGGTTTTGTAAATTACTGGTATACAATAATGCAAAAAGTCAAATTCTTAAAACTTTGGAAACATATGAAGGAAGTTTGAGACTTAAGCACTGGTAAAGTATTAGAATAATCATTAGAACTCAATTTAAAAGATGTCAATTCAACGTTCAAAACTAACGCAACCAATTAAAAAGAAGCACATTCTATATGGAGACTGGTAGGGAAAACGAAATTACTGTTGAACACTGCTGCCAACCAACTACAATTTTTGAAGCATAACTGGCAAAGTGGCTCAGAAAATTTAACAAAAATTTGATAGAAAATATTAATACTTTATAACAACTGCCAGAAAATAAATGAGTTGGGGTTTTCAACGGAAACGGCTGTTTTAAAAAGGTCAATACCGATCAACAGGTTTTTTACGCGCCGAAACCTAACCTACCCAATCAAATTTAGGTTATGTTAGTTTGTGTTATGTTAGGTTATATAGGGTATGTTGACTTGGCAATGTCGCAAAACAAGAAACATAGTGAAGTTAACTTTTTCTGTGGTCTACTGTAACCAGATAATCTTGTTAGGCTTTCCCAGTGTCACATTTTCTAAGCTAAAAACCTCAATAACTTCAAATTGCCTTCGAATAAATCTTTTATTAATTATTATTTAAATACTTATTCAAATGGAGAGAGCGTGTCATTGTGTAAATTACCGAAACACGAATTGGATAGTATGCCGGATACACACATGATTATGTTTTTACATGCACCTAATGCAGATATGTATATATTTATTACTGCATATATTCATAATTATCATTAATGGCATATAACTACCTAAAAAATGTGAACCCATCTTCGTCTGAATAATCGTCGAAATAAAAGAAACAAAACAAGCACATTTGATTCCAAATTGTTTGTTATTAAATATGATTGAAAGTAGTATTAGTGAAATGTGAATGATGCTTTGTAAATATTTTGTATACTGTTATTGTAAAATTTTATAAGCCTACTGGGGTCTCATAATTCACTAATATAAACAAAATTATTGTACTGCCGTCGTCAAAATTCCAGTACGAACTAAAATTTCAAACCTGCTTACAATTATTCGCAATTAGAAAACAAATTCTTAATTTGTTTGCTACTTAAATAGCAACTAGTCTTTCGGAACTTTCGAATAAGTGATGGGCTAGAATTAAGAAATTTTTATAAAAGCCTTGCCGACTAATTCCATTAACGCTTTTACCTTTTAAAGTTTAACAATAATTTCGTGAAAGAAAAAGTAAGTCTTACAATAACTGGAAAAGAAATTTTAACAAAAATAAAATACAAAGAAGTCACTTCTATGCTCGCGAACGACTAATTTAGAAATTCGGAAAAGATTGTTAAAAATGTATGTTTCGAGATCGGCTCTGTAAGGGTGCGAAACACGGACGGTAGGCGCGTCGGAAAAGCAAAGGCTAAAAGCGTTCAAAATGTGGTGTTATAGGCGAATGATGAGGATACCGTGGATAGAGAAGGTTAGAAATGAAGAGATATTAGAAAGAGTAAGAGAACAGAAGACTCTATGGAAGACAATAAGAAACAGGTGAGATAGATTAGTAGGACACCTTTTCAGGCATGAAGGTCTAGTCAGAGACATGTTAGAAGGAGAAACGATTAGGAGGGGTAGAGGTAGACCTAGATTAGACTGTTCGCAAATAGTTAAGGATATGGGTTGTTCTATAGTAGTTTTAGACCGAACGGCATGGCCTAGTGGCTTAGACCATTGCCTAGCATTCAGGAGGAGGCCGGTTTGATTCCGGGTCCGTCTGTCTTGGTCCAAATTTTTCTGTGGTTTCCTTGGATCACTTAGGAAAATCCTGGGGCAGTAATATTCCACAGATAATCTTTCATTCTCTTCTGTCTTCATTTCGTCCGTCTCATCTTTCTCACCTGAATCACCACCAACCCATTCTCACGATTCCTGAAAGCAGGCTGAAGGGGGCCTTCCGCCCTACTTTCCGGCGTAGTCCGGAGGGACTGCCCGCCCACCAGCATTACTGGATGGTGGGAACGAAACACCCAAACGATTTTATTTTTCTAGTTTAGAGGTGCGTGTCTAACCAGTCTTAGGACTGACGAACTTATGATGATGATGATGACATTTTACAATAAATGAATGGCGAAATTCTAATATAAACTATTTAGAAATTTAAAGCAGCGAATTTGAATTGGATCCTAAGGAAATTTTATGAAATTTTGGTCTGAAACTGGTCTGGAGATGCTTTCAGTTCTGTAATCAGAGACTTGTTCCAGCAAAATCGTCCCTTCTTATGAGAAAGAGTGGAGGTGCGTATCCAACCAGTCTTAGGACTGACGACCTTAGGATAATGATAATAAAGTGATAACTAAGTAGTTGATTCCATCCAAAACGAATGGGTATACCGTTATCCATAATGCATAACATGTAGATCAATTTTATTGATTTTCTTTACAATAAAAACATCGGTGCAGTCGCATTGTTACCTTTTATTCCGCAGGCATGCATTTAGCCACGGCCTACCCATATTTCAAGGTACACTTAAGATCTTATATTATTCGCGATTTTTCATTTAAAACTCCGATTAATCGACAACATCTTGGACCTCGAGAGTATGTTTAAAACGCAATTGCATCCTTTAATAATACCCTCTTCCGAAGATGACCTTGTAGGTTGAAAAAAAATTTGTCAAGATTCAATATAAATATATTTAGTGAAAGNTTATTATAATAGAATCTATACAAATTAAGAAACATTTCAATTGTAATTCGGAAAATGTTGTCAATGAAATCGAAAATGTCTACAATTCCCAATTGTAAAACTTTGTGCAAAATATCTGTAAAACACCCCACCCTAAAGAATTAGTATATAAGAACCAAATTTGTTAACCTCAGATATATTACCTTCTTCCGAAGATGACCTTGTAGGTTAAAACGAATTTGTCAAGATTCAATATAAATATATTTAGTGAAAGTTATTTTTCAAGTGTTTTATTTCAAAAGAAAAATCAATCCTTTAATTAGATGCTGAATCCAGAAAATAGTATCATCACAGGAAACTGCTCCACTAATTCCTGTTACAAATTCACCTGCGCTAGTATCACTCGTCGAAATTTTGATTGCGTTTAGCACTTACGTCCCTAATGTAACCTTCTGATTCTATCGGTGGGCTTTTAGTCACCGCCACTACCGAATGTTGTTATTTAAACACGTCTGAAAAACGTCAAAAGGTTGATGATTTCTAATTGAAGATTCGTATGAAACAGCAGCATCCTGAATCTTGGATTCATTTTACTTGTTATAAATTTATTTTACGTTTTACGAAAGAACACGGCATTAATATATTAATTAATACATATCATTATTGTAGAAGATTAGTAGGAACATGCATGTGTATACGATGATGCCTACCGAGTGAACATCTTGTTGAGAGCAAAACAAGAAGATTGATTGCACGCCTACCAATTCTGTTCCATGTAGGGATTGTTATCATATAGGTAATAAATTCCCCGAAGAGGTCAACAAATTTTCGAATCTACTTTGGATGGTAATAAACTTGAACTTGAGAGTCAAGAACTGGTTTGCATTTATAATAAATGTCTTAAAATAAAGCAAACACCAACGAAAATAACGCAGACAATAATGTGGTTTTACCCTGTGTCAACGTCCCTCAGTCGGGGTTATACGCATTAAAGGAGCCTTTGCAAAAGGTTGTTGCATGGTTACCAATAATCCATTACTTTTCGTAATGGATCACCATGTCATTCCATCAAATCTGTTTACGTTCTCCTAAAATTCAATTGATTTTACTGTACAAAGAAGTCCAGCAAAATTTTTAGATTTCAAAATGTTTTACTCTATTACAAGATTACACTTCATCATTTTTACAGGAAGTGTCTTATTTATTTTAGTTTCATCATCATAAGGTCGTCAGTCCTAAGACTGGTTGGACACGTACCTCCATTCGTTCCTATCTTGAGCTAAACTTCGCATTTCCCTAAAACTACAACAGCCCACATCCTTAACTATTTGCGAACAGTAATGTAATCTAGGTCTACCTCTACCCCTCTGCCTCTAATATGTCTCTGGCTAGACCTTAATGCCTAAGAAGGTGTCCTATCAACCTATCTCGCCTATTTTTTATTGACTTCCATAGAGTCCTCTGTTCTCCTATTCTTTCTAATACTTCTTCATTTCTAACCTTTTCTACCCACGTTATCCTCATCATCCGCCTATTTTCTTTTCCGCCGCGCTCACTGTCCATGTTTCGCACCCGTACAACGCCGTGCTCCAAACATACACCTTTAACAACCTTTTTCGAATATCTAAATTAACAGTTCGCAAGCATAGAAGTGACTTCTTTTTATTGAAGCCGACTCGACCCTGTGCTATCCTCTGCTTTATATCCCTACTACTTAAAGCTATCTCTAAGTCCTCCTTGCTAGATGCTAAAATGGCTATATCATCTGCTAATCTAAGCATACTAATCTTTTGGCCTTGCACATCTATCCCTATAGTTGTACTGTCTTTAATGATGTTAATCGCGTCTTGGATGTATAGATTAAAAAGTAGCGGTGACAGTGTGCATCCCTGTCTGACTCCCTTCCTAATATTTACTTCTCTACGTTGCGGTTCCATCTCTATAACTGCCTATTGCTCTTTATACAAACTAAGTATCACTCTTCTATCTTTGTACCTCATCCCTACATTTTTAAGTATATTTAACATCTTGTCCCATTTAACATTGTCAAAGGCTTTCTCTAAATCTACAAATCCTATGTACGCACTCTTTCCTTTTTCTATCGTTTTGTCTATTGCTACCCGTAAAGTTAGAATGGCTTCCCGCGTTCCTCTATTTCTTCTAAACCCAAATTGATCTTCCCCTAATAGTTCTTCCGCCCTTTTTTCCATCCTCCTCTGTACAATTCTAGTTAAGATTTTTGACGCATAGGAAGTTAAGCTAATTGTTCGAAATGCCTCGCACCTATCCGCGCCCCTCTTCTTAGGTAATGTTACTACTACGTTCCGTTTATAATCCTCTGGGACTTTCCCCGTTTCGTAAAAGTTACTAACTAGCTTAAACGTACCATCTCTAACCTCTTGTCCTGCATGTTTTAGAATTTCCCTCTATCTACACCTACAATTTTTTAATGCTACATCGAACTCTTCTCTCATTATGGATAACCAAGCTCATCTATTTCCAGACTATCTTCCTTCTCTAATATATCTCCTAACTCAGGGCCTGCGTATAGGTTCTCTGTTTTAGTTTATTTTTGGAATATTTAAGAAACCCCACATTATGGCAGTCAGCAGTCAGTAATCTGTCTTAGACCCAGATCGCGATTTCGATCGTGTTAGTCTCATCAGCGCGTCGCAGACAGCTTCAACGGAACACAGACCAACTTTGTTTGCTACCTTGACATACCGTTTCATGAAATCCTACAAACGGCGCAGTGAACGCCATCTCTAATACAATGTGTACAACCTAGGAACTTGTTAAAGATTTTGAATATTGTACGCTTTGCATTAGAGATGGCGTTCACTGCGCGTTTGTAGGATTTCATAAAACGGTATGTCAAGGTAGTATCAAAAAAAGTCCTCAATAAATTATCTGTGACGTATCTTCTTTCTTAAAAAATACTTACTAAATAATTATTTGCAGGCCATTCAATAATATAATTAACCCTTAATTCGTGTTAATTGCTTTGTTTTCTTTTTTTCGAAACTTATTAAGTTGCATAGTCTTACGCACTAGCGTGATATTAGAAGGTCTTGACATCTTTTTCTTCAATATTCTTTTTTGCAATAAAACAGGCCTATAAACATTTTGTAGTTTTCCTTGTTTGTGTTAGAACTAAACAAGGACTTGTACATATAATAAGGAAAAGTAATAAGAAATGCTCGTTTACCAATTAAAATAATAAGTACAATTATTATTGCCTAAGTATTACGTAAACAAAGTCATAAACTTTTATGATAATTTTGAGGGTCACAAGTTTTAATCATACCCTTGTGTTTTCCCTTAACCACAAAAGGCTTCTTTAAAATAAGAATAACATCAAACAGGAGATGATATTTTTCTTTATAGTTTAAAGAGGAAAAGACAAATTTGGCAGAATTGTATTTGCTTTGTTTTGGTCAGTGGACATTAAAATTACACCTAACGTAAATACTTATTTATTAATAAGTGGACAACTAACTAGCAAACTTATTAAACGATTAAGTACTTATCTAAGTAATTAAATAATCATGGTCAACAGTAGTCAAATAATGTAACTATAAAGGATAGTATGACAACAGAATGATATATCAACAGTTAGTCTAATAAATATGAAATATGGAGGAAGTGAAAGAGGAAACAAAATGGCTTATATCAGACCTTTTTGAATGATCAGAAAAATAAAACAAATCTAAATAGTCTGAATAGCATTTCAAAATAAACCTGTTCAAAGGACGACTTCAAAAACGTTCTTCCTGTCTACGAAGACTGGTTTTAGTAGATCAATCTGTTATTTGTTAGACCATTTACTAGGTCACAAGTAAATGCAAATAAGCACGTAAAGGATAAATATTCGATGATTGAATAATTTCGACGCGCTGCATCTGGACCTGCTTAGGTTTTGCTACGCGAATTTGTTTGTTGCATGTCTTTAATATTGATGGAAATTCCTAACAAAAAGTCATTTGCATACCAATATGGCGTTTTAATTATCATGAATGTTCGAATAGCAGTCTTCGAAGTTTTGACCCCAAATGGCATTGCTTTACATTTTATCAAGCCACATTTCACAATAAATGAATGGCGAAATTCTAATATAAACTATTTAGAAATTTAAAGCAGCGAATTTGAATTGGATCCTAAGGAAATTTTAAGAAATTTTAGACTGAAAATGGTCTGGAGATGCTTTCAGTTCTGAAATCATGAGACTCATTTTTTTATAGTCAATTTCATCCATTTGACATATACCTGAGGACGACCAGACGTCCCTTGTATAAAAATTACCCTCCATTACTATCTAGTGATGTCTAAATGAAAGAGAAATTTCGCCCAAAAATAATTCTTAGCGGAAAATTTCAACTGTTTGAATAAAACAATTCGATGTGGTCTGTATTCTGTCGAAACTGCCAGACGCGAATCGCGATTTCGATCTTTTTGGATCCCATCAGCGCATCGCAGACAGCTGCGACAGAACATAGACCAACTTTTACCTGCTGTCTTAACATCGCGTTGTAGAATATACCACAAATGGCGCGGTAAACGCCATGTGTAGTACGATCGATTCGGCAGAATACAGACCACTTCGAATTATTTTATTCGATTACGGTAACGTGCCTATCACGTTCAGGCTAGCTAAGCCGGGATTCGATTCAGCAAGTAGGTATCCATATATTTAAATGGACCTTGTTGGAGCACACGTAATCCTAAAATGAAGCATCGTACTACAGATAGCGTTTACCGCGCCATTTGTGGTATTTTCTTCAACTGTTTGAAGTCATTTTTCTCTGGCGGATTCACATCATCATAAATACACATCTATATAATTTTATCTCATTTTATGGGTTGTTGTCTTTCCTGATTTACCAACACATCACAAACGGTGATATAAATCACAGTGGTAATGATACCTAGGATCAATTGAAGCAGTAAAGACGACTTGCAATTCCAGCAGGTGTATCCCGTATAGTTCTTCCCTAATTTACTCATGCACTAATCACAAAAATTGATACAAACCATAGTGTTAATGATAGCTAAGACCAATGGAAGTAGCAAAGATCAATTCTTTTAAACGACTTGCAATATGAAATATTAATCTGAAAATTCATTTTTGAATTTTTTACCCACTACACGCTACCTCAAATTAATGAGGGAAAAATTGGACTTGCAATTCCGCCAGCTGTATCTCGTATTGTTTTTTTCCTGATTTACCCATTAATCACACACGATGATACAAACCATATAGCTAATGTTGCCTAGGATCAATCGAAGCAGCAGAGATCAATCAATCTTTTGAATGACTTACAATTCCAGCAGTTGTATCTAATAATGTTTTTCCTTGATTTACCCACTAATTACAAACGGTCATACAAATCATAATACTAATGCTCCCTAGAATCAAGTGAAGCAGTAAAGATCAGTTCTTTTGAAAGACTTACAACCCCTATAGTTTTATTTTCAGTAGCTACCTATAAGACACTTGAGTAAGAAACAAAGTCTTTGAATTTTTGACTAAATTATTATTTTGTGCATTCCTAGTAGATGTTTATCAAACCTTCTTTATTTCTTACTGAAATAAATTTTTCGATCCTGTCGATTGAATTCAATGGGAAGAGTACCTTTGATGTTTCTCGTCAGGACAACTAATTAGTGTCCCGGGGCTCTTTTGATAAAATTTTCTTACAACCCGAATTCCAATTATCATCAGATCAAAACGACAAAAAAAATAAGTGTGTAATAAAAAAGAATTAAAGGACTGAGGAAGAGGAACCTTTTTTGCGTTTTGTCGTCTGCAAAACGTAAGTTCAATGCTTACCATCGTCACCTTGAACACATAAATCATCAAATAGATGTTTACGAATAATAATGTAATGGTCGAACCGTGAACTTGCCGATTTTAATTACAATCCTACTAATTAACTAATTGTAGATAAACACTTAATCACCTTAAGGCTTAAGGTTATATAACTTGATTTTCGCAAACCCATACGAAATATAAGTCACGTAACCGAATATGTTATAATGTAATGTAAGCCGTCTATAAATAAACCCTATTGTACAAAAAATGTCTACTTTATAATAGACAGGAGGTGCTTGTCCTTCTCTTAATTTTAATTGCAGAGACTGCTTCCACCCTTCTCTGGATTTGAATAGTTAAGGTTTCTGATAACTATATAGATACAAGTTAGATTTAGCTACCAACTTTTAGCAATTTAGTTTGGAAGGGTCAAATATAATGATCATCATCATAAGGTCGTCAGTTCTAAGATTGTTTGGACATGCACCTCCACTCCTTCACATCCTGAGCTAATATTCGCATTTGTCTAAAACTAGAACATCCCACGTCCATAACTACTCTACTCCTCTTTTTAACTCCTGTTTCTGCTTCTTAAAAGTCTCTGACTAGCCCTTCATGCTAAGAAGATCTCCCGTCTCGCCTATTTCTTATTGACTTCCACAGAGTCTTCTGTTCTCCAATTCTTTTTAATACCTCTTCAGTTCTAACCTTCTTTGGAATATTGGGATCCGTCAAATAGGCATACACCATCTGGTGGAAAAATTTATAACTCGAATGAGGGAAAAATTTACCTAAGAACTGTGCACGCAAATTGTAAAATTGTTTATTAAAATAATAAAACACGTTAAAAAAGTAAAAATTTTTTTGATGATGGAGTCGACGAAGTTTTCTTCTAAAGTTAAATCAAATAAAAAGTTAATATGTTCAGTGAAAAGCTGCAATAGCACTTCAGACATAGATCTTCACTCTTCACCTACATTAACTACTTTCCAATAAAAACTAACCGTTTTATATATGTAAAAAATATATTCGGAAAATTAGAGAAAAAAGTAAACTAATAGAAGCTTGGATGAAAGCAGTAGGTATCAAAGAAGTGAATTCCGGAATAAAAATTTGTTCACGTCATTTTAATGCACATGATTATATTTCAGCAAGTATTTACCATCAGCCATAACCTTAATATTTAAAACTAGAATCATACTAAAATTATAAAGTGAGAAATTATTTATTCCTGTGTAATTGATTTAACACAATTCTAATGATACGATATAAGTATTTTGAGGTTAAGAACCTACCTGCTGCAATACAACAAAGTTGCAATAATCTGCTTGCAACGTTCTCTTAAATCGGCTTTGCAAGTGCATGTCATTGATATGATATTCCTTAAATCACCCAGAATCACCTCACCAATTATATAACGTGAATCACTTTTTAAATCCGAAGTTTGTAAAATGTAGGCAGTAAACCTGACGGAATTTGAAGGCTAGCTTCCGGATTTGTTATTTCCGACTTTTATAATGTGATTGGCATTAAAAACACGCTCACCTTCAACGAAATTTCCTTTTAGAGGGTTTGTGTCAGCCCAATCACATATTGTGCCAATACCTATCATTTTATCGTAATTTAAAAACTTGGAAATTGCACGGTACACTGTAGGAACTACGATAAGTTTTCCCTAATCGGCGCCATGTTTTTAGGCTCCTCCTATTTGACGGATCATTAAAATATCTGCAAGCCCAAGTCTGGTTGGGCACGCACCTCTACATCTTCATTTTTCTATTTACCCTTTCCTCCCATTTCCAAGAAGTAGAGTAACCTGCTACTCCAATTATATATGAATGTCTCCAACCAATGGCCCTTTATATCTGAGAAGGTATCCTAGCAACTTTCACAGCGCCCTCTGTTCTCCTACTAATTTTAATACCCTTTTACTTCTAACCTTTTCTGTCCGCGATATTTTTAATAACCATAACAGGGTGAGTGAAGACAGCAAACCGCCTCACCACCCTGCACACTATTTGCTACTTCGTGATCTTGAATTCCTCTCCGCCAATTATTACTAATTCCGCTATTTAAACTGTAGCTAATTGATCTACTAACCCAGCAGTAGGTTTTAAATACACAATTAAGATGTACCAATTTAGTACCAGTGACCTAAATAATAATTTATAAATACTATGTAATAGATATAAATGTAAAATATATAGATGGTACTATCATAAGAGCAAGAATTAAAGAAAACAACCATTAAATTAAGGGCGAGGAGAAAGAAAGGGTTGATGCGATTCCGGCCACCCCAAAGTAGTAACAGTTGCTATGCGTGCGTGCTGGTCGTCTTTGAACAGTGGTAACTATTTGTTCCGTTTTCTTTGTTTTGTGTCCTTTTTTTGTTATTATACTTGTTTGTTAATTTTTTGTTTTGATATATCGCCTATCAAGTTCCATTTCTAATTCATTCAACCATTTTATTTTGAGAAGTTACAAATAATTTTTTCATATCTCTGCAATTACCTAACATAGAAACTGAAAATGGGCGAAAAAAAAAGGTTAGAAGCATTCGAAATGTGGTGTTATAGGCGGATGATGAGGATATCGTGGGTAGAAAAGGTTAGAAATGAAGAGGTATTGGAATGAATAGGAGAACAGAGGACTCTATGGAAGTCAATAAAAAATAGGCGAGATAGGTTGGTAGGACACCTTCTCAGGCACGAAGGTCTAGTCAAAGACATATGAGAGGCAGAAATAGGAGTTAGGAGGGGCAGAGGTAGATCTGGATTAGATTACTGTTCGCAAATATTTAAGGATGTGGGCTGTCCTAGTTTTAGGGAAATGCGAAGTTTAGTTCAGGATAGGAAAGAGTGGAGGTGCGTGTCCAACCAGTCTTATGATTGACGACCTTATGATGATGATGATGCATCATTAGCTCTCTCCAACAACAATCACATAACATAGGAAAATCTTCTTGGGCACTAGGTCTCTTGGTCAGGGTCACCCTAACCCTACGGCTAAACGGACTGAGGGGCATTCAAGCATTGCCTATGCATTTTTTTTTGACACCTACTACCTACCTAATAGGTTATTAGTCAGTTTGTATAAATCAGACCAATAGCAAAAAGAAATGTCTAAATCGTTACCAGAAAATTGAAGTAGTGCTAAAATTGTAATGTATCAACTTTTTTTGGTTATGAAAGTTTTATAAAACACTCCCTGTTAGTCATATTGAAGAGGGGTGCATTATTGTAATTGACATGTAGACTATGATCGGAGAAGTCCCAAATATATCAGAATTTTACGGAAATGTTCATGATCTTTAATGTAGGTTAAACGTTTACTGAGAGAAGGATAAGCGATTTATTTCGGAGGCAAATAATTTAAATGCAACATCAACTTGAAATCATTATTCGATTTTGACCTACTACAAATTTCCTCAAAAGAAAAATATTTTTGTTGTTATTGTCGCACCCCCGCCGGGAATAGCAACAAAAATATTTTCCTCATTAATTTGAGGAAATTTGTAGTAGTTCAAAATCGAAAAGTGATTTCAAGTTGACGTTACATATTAACATTGATCACTATTAGTAATTAATAAAACAATGTTTAAGTTTCATATATCTAGTACATACTTATAATTACGTTAATAATAAAAAAAATCGACGGATCGTTAACCTAGTAGGCCAGGTTTGTCGTGGTTGCTGTTGTCATCTCTCGTAGCTTAGTTGGTAAGAGCATTGGTGCGTGAAGCCAAAGGTGTCGGGTTCGATTCCCGGCGGGGGATGACAACAGCAACAAAAATATTTTCCTCATTAATTTGAGGAAATTTGTAGTAGATCAAAATCGAAAAGTTTTTTCAAGTTGATGTTGCATATTAACATTGACCCACTATTAGTAATTAATAAAACAATGTTCTAATTGTTCAATTTTTGGACTGCACTGTATATTTACAAAATTTGTGTTAAAATTGGTAAAATGCTGCGATAATTGTTGAATGAAATTACACGTTTTTGAAGTAAAGTATGTGCTCCACTGGTCTCAATTCGACCACGTTTCCTAACCGCAATTCTGTAATAATACGTAAAATATATGACGAAATACAAAAACGTACAGGCTACTATACAATTATCACGGATTAGTCTTTGTTTATGCTAATAACTTTATAATTTTTATTTTTGCGCCAGACGCAGACGTGCCTGCCGCGTGATGAAACACGAAAAATCAACATGTGTTTCTATAAGGCCGTGCTCGCAGTGGCTACTGTACCTACGATTACGTAACGCGATGGACCCGGCCGTTTCAACATACTTACAACGTTTAATAACTGTTCAGCACGTAAATTGCGTGTTTAGTGGTCATTAAAACAAAATAGTAAATATTATTCATTACACCAAACAAGCACCTACAAAATGTTAACTGGCGATAACTACTCAACTCAAAGAATATATTGAAGGTGAATAGAAAACGTAATAAATTACAAAAACATAAAAATTGAATTTTCTTCATTTGGGGCGTTTCTTATTCATCATCATAAGGTCGTCAGTCATAAGAGTGGTTGGACACGCACCTCCACACCTTTCTATCCTAAGATAATATTCGCATTTCCCTAAAACTAGAACATCCCACATTCTTAACTATTTACGAACAGAGGATAGCGCAGGGTCGTGCCGCCTTTATTAAAAGGAAGTCACTTCTATGTTCGCGAACGGTTAATTTAGAAATTCGAAAAAAAAAAATGTTAAAGGCGTATGTTTGGAGCTCGGCGTTGTTCGGGTGCGATACATGGACAGTGGGCGCGGCGGAAAAGAAAAGGTTAGAAGCCTTCGAAATGTGTCCAAACATACACTTTAACTTTCGATTTTCTAAATTAATCGTTCGTTAGCATAAAAGTGACTTCTTTTTATTGAAGGCGACTCGACCCTGCACTATTCTCTGCTTTATATCCCTACTACTCCCGCCGTCCTGATTTATCTGACTTCGTAGATACCTAAAATCAGCCACTTCTTCTAATCTTTCGTCTCCTATCTTTACATTCGCCCATTCCCTACTTTTTCTTCCCTTGCCCGCCAGTATTTTTGTTTAACTTTTATTTATTTTCATACAATACTGTTTTGTCAATACCGCTTCCATTTTATTTAATGCTAACTCAAACTCCTCCTTGATAGATGCTAATACTGCTGTATCATCTGCAAATCTAAGCATACTAATCTTTTGCCCCTGTAGTGGTGAGAGTGTACATCCTTGTCTGACTGCCTTCCCAATATTTACTTCTCTACAGCTGCCTGTTGCTCTTTATACAAACTAAGTGTCACTCTTCTACCTCTGTAACTGATCCTTACATTTTTAAATCTAGTTAACATCTTACCCCATTTAACATTGAAAGAAAGCTCTTTCTAAATCTACAAATCCTATGTACGCACTTTTTCCTTTTTCTATCGTTTTCTGTATTGTTACCCGTAAAGCTCGAATAGCAGCCCGAACGTTTTAAGACGGGTAGTACAATAGCGCGCACGCGCAGTAAACGACTATCATTTAGCGAGCTGTTGTCCCCTTATGTTAGAATTTCCAAATATGCATTGCAACAAATAAGGTGCTGTTTGTTGATTTGGTTGCACAATCAGCTGTCAATGAAAAAACATTAATCGAATGGCTTTAATAATCCACCGATCAAATTCATTTTTACAAGTCGTCAAGTGTCTTAAAATTACGTTTACCAATTAAATAATAACCACATTTCAGATTAGACATTTCCGTAATTTAAATTTCAGGAAATATTTTTTTGCTTTCTCTTTTCGTGTTGAGACCTTTTGCTCTCTTAATCTGTCTAAATTTCACTCCGGAAGTGCTAACATATAATGCATTCACCATATTTATTGCCAACATTTTAAAAGTGCAATTTAATTAAAGCATGCACCTACTTTTATCCATTGAAAGACGTGGTTGCTAAGTGTAAGTAGTAAAAGTGTTGTAACTAGACTAGTAATTACTACTTTAGCACTTCTTTTTCTTTTTTAATCAAACAGTGGCTCCTAGAAATGTTATATTTCTTTTAAATTATACCTTTCTTCATTAAAGGTTTTAATCAGCAAAGTTACTCTCAAAAGGTTCTTGATTGTTTCCGGTAAGACAAAAATGTAAATTAATTTTCAAAAACCTTGTTGCCTTTAAATGTACATGTATATAGGTACTTGGACTTGATGTATTAAATGCAAATGTCTCTAGTATATATTTTTTATGATTAGATTAGATTTAGTTAGGTTAGGGTTAGGTTAAGTTACGTTGAATTCTTTTCTAATATTTAATGATTTTTCATAAGATCCTCCACTACCTTGCGCAAGGTCACCTGCATCCCCAACACATTCTCACTCACGTCCAACTGTCAAGGTCATTATACAAGCAATAAAATAGAATTATTTTGTCCATCGAACTGAAAACTGTTTCTCCAAATTAATGCAGACTTCTCCATTACACAAGATGAAACTAGGATGGTCCTACCTACACATATCGTCAGTCATGTTCGGTATTTAAACTTGAAGCAGTTTTATGGTAGCATGGGTCACATTATTACAGAATATATAACAGTTTATCAAATTAGAGCCACTTTGTTCCACTCGGCCACCTGTGCACTGTTTCTAGAAGAGCGATTTGTCATTGTACAGAATTTCTCCTATAATATAGCAAGCAAGACTGCGTCGTAGCGAGAAAGTAAAAAGATTATTTATTGTTACGTAACGTCTGTCATTTTATAGAAAGTTGATAAGTGATCGTAGCTAGTGCATAATCATATCGCGATGCATCACGTCATGATAGCGTCTTTTGCTGTCTGTCTGATATTTCGTCACTATTAAATGCACTTTAAGAAATTCCGAATCATAATTCAGATTTTTATTAGCAACAAATGTCAATATGTACGACAAACCCAACTACACTGTATATCATTCGGAGAACTGGATGCGTAATTTCAACGTCATCCAAACGTAGGGGTGTAAAAGGTATGGGGTTAACGAGCAGTCAGTTGCAAGCGTCATGATACGAAACACTCAGACCTATTCGTGACATTCGCAACAGCTCGTACACAGACAAGTCAATTGCACGTTTAACGAAGTAGTTATTGTATTACCTTTTGGCGTAATCTGGAGGGATTACCCGCCCACCAGCATTAATAGCTGGTCGAAATGAAATATCCAAAAGTAAAGTAAAGGTTAACGCATTGATTTTCTCTTCAAAAGCATATAACTTCTCTAAACGTTTTTCCGGAATAACAAAATCAAGATATTCTTTTTTTGCAGTAATGTTTGTCTACTTCATCCCTGTACGCAATTAGGGCACTTTTACCCTCTGTAACTATCAACTGTTGCTAGTTCTACCTAGAGTTTCGTTACAGAGTGATGCACTGTCTTTGTTGTTATTTCATAACATACATCAACAGATAAAGTGGAAAAGTTTCCGCTCTTGTGGTCTGTCCGCATGCAAAGTGGTTGTATACAAAATCAAAACTAAAAACATGTTATTAGGAAATTTCAAATCTTATTTTCCCAGAATGCCAAAGACAAACAAGACAAGAATGATCGATGACAAGATTCTGTTCGAAGAGGAAAATCACCACTTAGGTCCAAAGAAAAACAAATAAAAACTATTACATTTTTGTCTGCATTTATCTCTGTTAATTTGTGGGTCAAACTAAAATTGTATAGAGGTAATTCAGAATCTCATAGCCCACGATCTTGAGTTGTGCAGTGACGATTTATATGTTGAACGTCCCAACTACATGTACACTGCAATTTATCTGGAGCTCTGTCTTTGGTTGTATAGCGAAGCACGTGCTAAGCATTCGAGTCAATGTTTTTGAAATGTACAATATAAATGTAATAAGGCTCGCGCCTCGCGCATTTCGCATCCCATGAAATTGTGGAACAACTCTACTGTTTGACAGCAACTGTATGCAGTTCTAAAGACATTGACTTCTACAATTGACTACTCATTGACGAAAACGATTTCAATTTTTTTTTTGTAAAGGTCTAGATGATGGCCCCCACCCCCCAAGGGGGTGGGAGTGGGTAGGATCGAAAGAGGGTGGTCACCTGAGTAAAATCCCATAAAAAAATGCGGCGGTCTCACCCCCATAAACAGTTATGGGGGTTGAAAGTTGATTATTTTGACAATTTTCATACACTATAATTCAAATAAAATTCAAATTTCAAGCGGGTGGAGGTGGGGGATCGAAAGAGGGTGGTCACTTGAACAAAACCCGATAACCTAACCTAACCTAACCTCCCCTATTGATAAAGATATTTATTTTTTTTTAGGAGGGGTAGACCTAGATTAGATTACTGTTCGCAGATAGTTAAGGATGTGGGCTGTTCTAGTTTTAGGGAAATGCGAAGTTTAGCTCAGCTTGAACAAAACCCAATAACCTAACCTAACCTACCCTATTGATAAAATAATGTTTTATATAACTTTTTCAATATTTTTATGTATTTTTCATTAGTTTTACCTTTGAATATTGTTTAAGAATTACTATATAAATATTTACATGCCTAGAAATGTATAAAAATTGGCATATTTATTAACTTTGAACCCCCATAACTTTTTATGGGGGTGAGACCGCCACGAACTTTTTATGGTACA
>NW_020438955.1:613942-628434 GCF_000699045.2 Agrilus planipennis
TGAATGATGAGGATACCGTGGATAGAGAAGGTTAGAAATGAAGAGGTATTAGAAAGAATAGGTGAACAAAGGACTCTATGGAAGTCAATAAGAAATAGGCGAGACAGGTTAGTAGACACTTTCTCATGCATTAAGGTCTAGTGAGAAACATATTAGAGGCAGAAACGGGAGTTAGGAAGAATAGAGATAGACCTAGATTAGATTACTGTTCGCAAATAGTTAAGGATGTGGGATGTTCTAGTTTTAGGAAAATGCTAAGAAGAACAGGATAGGAAAGAGTGGAGGTGCGTGTCCAACCAGTCTGAGAACTGACGACCTTATGATAATGATGAAGATCATAATTATGAGAAAAATATTGAGATGCATAAAATAATTGAATGCAACCCCGGAGGGCATAACGTTAAGTCGTTAGCTTCGAATTAACCAATAAGGCCTCATGCCACTCATGCATTAGTTGATGATTCCAAGTTCACCTTTGTTTTGATTTGACCTATCTTGAAACTGAACTGAGTATATTGACTTTTAACAGTACCTAGCCAATATAAAGAGAGACTCACGCATGCGTTGACTCTATTTCTTTCAGTATGATGTAATAAATCAGTTAGAGAGTTCAGTACCAAGTGAAATAGACAAATAAAGAATAGAGTAATTCTATAAGTATTCATTTTTGCTTTGATGGTATAGATCTTTAATAAAACAGTAAGAAAGTTATTTTTCCATGGTAAACGCAATTTCGATTATGACATTTCATTCGTTACATTTTGGAATGACTACATATATTATTCCTGAAAAAAGTTGTATTTTATCTCATTAGCCATTTTAATTGGTAAAAAGAACAACGGACGGTAAAAAAACCGTTTTCTTTCGTTTAATGCATCGGTGGCCCCGTTTTCGTGAAATAGCCTAGCGGTTGTGCTTACAAAACCAAGAATTATTGATCTCGTTATCGTTAGTGAAATAATTATCCGATTTTATTATGGAGAACCTCGTTAACGTTTTCTTTTTCCTTTCTTACATTTTTTAATAATAAGACGCCCTATTGTTTTTCGAAAGGCCTAAGCTCGAGCGTTTCGTAAACATCAAACAAAAGGACAGACGATAAATGAAACTTATGCAATATATATACCTACAGGGGGAAGCAGCAAACTTAGAGTGTTGTATATATTAGAGATATCGGTATTAGAAACAGAGTTGATGAATTTTACTAATAGAATTGACGATTCTAAACGATAATATAATTTGCAGGAATTTCTTCGCAAAATATACATTAAAAATGTTCTGGAAAAAGGCCAGATCTCTTGTGAAATATTTACAATCCAAGAAGAACTGTGCTATCACAAGAATAATCTGACATTAGTCAGGAATGAGGAGGTTGAAAGTCACTGTTCTGCGCTGGCTGAGTGTCTTAAAAAAAACTTTTGGATGTTTCATTCCTACCAGTCAGTAATGCTGGTGGGCGGGCAGTCCCTCCGAACTACGCCGGAAGGTAGGGCGGAAGACCCTCTTCAGCCTGCTTTCGGGAATCGTGGGAATGGGTGGGTGGTGGTTCGGGTGAGAAAGATGAGACGGACGAAATGAAGACAGAACAGAATGAATGATTATCTGTGTGATCCAAGGAAACCACAGAAAAACTTGGACTAAGGCAGACGGATCCGAAATCGAACCGGCGTCCTCCCGAATGCTAAGCAATGGTCTAAACCTCTAGGCCATGCCGCTCGGTCACGAGTGTCTTGTAACTGAAAGAGGAAAGCCTAAGAATCACCCATGCTTTTGGGGTCTGAATATACCTAGATCCGATTATAATATTGGTAATAATATTGAAAATTCAAAAGTGAATAATTCATAATCAAACTTCCAATGGGTTGCTTGCTACCACTGCCACCACTAGTCTTTCCTTGATCCGAACCCTTATCTGCCTGCAACCGCTCTCCACCACAAATCTCCAAGACCCTAACTCTACTCAGCCTGCCACCACTGCCCGGAATACAATTCTTCATAAATCTTTCTTATATTTTCTTCGAGTTTGTACATACTGGTCTGACAAAAATATAAAAGGCTGTTTTGTTTTTCAAAATTGCCGCGTTTCTCGTCACGTGACGTTGCTAATTAATAATGAATGTATTTTTATGCTGTTACAGTAAGTGCTTTATTCTTTTGGAAAAAAAAAACGTTGGGACAAATTAAATGGAAACGGAATATAAGTGAAAGATTATTTATCTATGGTATATGCCTAACCCGAAGAAGGGTCTGACAAACATCAACGATCCACACAAAATATACATCGTCATACCATGGAGAGGGGTATCCACCACAATCTTTATGCGTGAGAGATTGAGATACACTCAGTTTGCATACATTGGCTAAATCCAAACCTTTGGGTGTTTCATTCCCACCAGCCACTAATTCTGGTGGGCGGACAGTCCCTCCGGACTACGCCAGAAGGTAGGGCGGAAGGCCCTCTTCAGCCTGCTTTCAGGAATCGTGGGTATGGGTGGGTGGTGGTTCGGGAGAGAAAGATGAGACGTATGAAATGAAGACAGAAGAAAATGAAAGATTATCTGTGGAATATTACTGCAACAGCATTTGCCTAAGTAATCTAAGGAAACCACAGAAAATTTTGGAGCAAAGCAGACGGACCCGGAATCGAACCGGCGTCCTCCCGAATGCTAAGCAATGGTCTAAACCTCTAGGTTCTACCACTCGGTTTTACTAGGAGATGAGGAAGACCGTTTATAACACTCTGGTACGACCTCTGACGACCGGGCAAGCAAAAAGGAACATTTCCCACCCGACCCTCCAATGGTAGTACCAGTCCCTTAAAGGAACGAATCCCCCCTTCCTGTATGACTTCTTGTACTCCAGCTCCAGTAAGCCATCTCGGGTTCAAGGAGCCACCACACTCCCCTAACCCTACAATAATCAGCCCATGTAGTTTCTACTTCTATATCTGGTCTACTTGGTACAGTCCATGGAAACCGCTATGCTATTATTTACATGACAAGCATGTAGGTACTTATGGTACCATGGTTGTCATTGTTTTTAGTTAATACTGTACATTAAACAATTCCATTCCATTTGGCCATATCCTTTGCGTATTTTACGTAAACATTTTTCGAATTCTTACGAATGCACATAAACCAATTAAGCCGAGCGAGCTGCTTGGAGTTGAGAGTTGCGCAAATTTTAAAGTGAAATTGATTTATTACGCGATATCTCTACCCGTTTTGCCTGGCCAGGGCAACTGCGTACCACGTAAATATTATTTATAGGTTTAAGTTTCCCCGTTATAATTATTTTATTCCCGGCGTTCGTTTTGATTTCTCATTAACTCATATCACCGTAGCGAACAAATTAAAAGAATAATCAGATTGTTAATGTAATAGCGCCCGAGAATGTATTATAGTAACGATTTTCCGATATATCTGTTTATATGTACAAGTCTCGTATACGCTGTGGAATTTATTTAACAATGAGACACACTATAAATATACAGTTACTAATGTGAAAATCGTATTTAACTACAAGTTTATACCATTCTTTGTTCGTCATGTTGGAGCACTTTTGCATCAAATGCATCGCGTCAGATGGAATATTCCTGACTATTTCTTTTGGATACTTCTCGAAAGTTCCTGGTGTCGTGCAGTCAGGCCCGCTGTATGATTTATGACCTGCGGCTGCCGATTTTTGCAGTACATCAAAACTGTAATATTAGGTTATAATTGTGAGGTTAGATTAGAAACGCCATTTTCATTTACATAGATACATTGTTGTTTGTTTTTATGAAGAATATTGGAATTTTCTTTTGTACTAATTATTTACTAAAAGAATTCAAACATTAAGGTAATAATAATTTCAACTTCAAAGATAATGACATCTGTTTTAATTAGTTTCCAACCTATTATCGTTATCGTCCAATCTTTTCGACATCCCTTTTACGAAATCAATGTGACGTCTATGGTTTTTCTTCTTAGTACTACTTAAACCGCTTGCTCAATTTAGTGTCTAAATAATAACATCGTAATTAATTTATACCTACAATAAAATAAATCTTTGTAAAAATGGACTTGCTATTGCAATGACAAACAGGTTCGTCCTCTAATATCATGTAACACTTGGATGGTATTTAGTGCGTATCATCTTTCTCTTTCTGTACGTATTGTGTTGTCTAGCGGCTGACCTTGACCCACCGTTCTGCTTCAAATAACGTTAAAAATTATAAAAAGCTTTAGATAGAATCTATATGCAGATGCAGGAATGGCGTAAGAAAATAAAAATTAATGCAAAACACTAATTTTCATTGTTAATTTTCTTTTCTAAATAAAAATTTCTATTTATGTTTTGATCCTTTTTAATACTACAGCGGTGGAGTTTCCATCATATTATACGTTGTAATCTCTAGAGAAAATTGCTCTTCCACAAGCGCACGTGCACAACTGCTTTTTGAAAAATACGCATGCGTGAGTCACAGTTATAAAAAATTGAACACACCTAAATAATAAACAAAAGAGCCTTGCGCGCGCATCAATTTAGATGCGCAATGCTTTACCGCGCAGCGACTAGATCCACCTTTTTTGAGCACAATTTACGACACTCTTGCTCCTCCCTGTGTAGTTTCTGGTCCCGTTTATAGTCCTCTTGAATGTATTAGTTGAATAGGGCAGACGTATGTCTTAATTAACATTATTGCTGCATAAAAGTTCCGTTTGTCATTGACCATTTGGTACTATTTGTAAAATATTAACATAAATAAACCGCCAAAAGCATTACATTATCTATGATGTTTATGATTGTGGTGTTTTGCGACTGTAACAGTTTCGTCTAATAGAATGGAATTTCAAGTATTATTTAATGTCACAGTGAAGATGCTTTAGGAATACCTGTGTAATGTATGTATACATCCACTTTTAAGAAGACGATGGTACATATTTGTTCATATGTAAAGAATACGTTCGTGTGCTTGTTCTCGAAAGAAGCTCGCAGCCTCGTTAACAATTACCTGAAGAAGCATCGTCATCATCGGATTACTAGCAGGTCAATAATTAAAAAGGAAAGTAAACGTTCTTAACCGGTGCCGTTACGTAACCGTGACCGAAAGTAAAAGTGAAATTCTTGTTCATATTTGGAGTATCTCGCGCCGTCGTAGTCTACAATCTACAAGCAGGTAGATGTAAAAATTGAGTCTGTCTGGCTCGCACTGCACTGACTTCGTCTGGCGGGTCCATTCGGTACTCATGATATGAGGAAATAAATGAACTGTAATGTGACACTTTAGGTTGTTAATCTTTTATTTATATGTACGAACGTTGTCCCAATAAAATTGGTGGAGCTAAAAAAGATGCCTTTGAAGATATTTTTGATTTTGAGTCCGTCTAAATATTGTAAAACCAATTTCAGATCAAATCGACTGCTAAGTGCAACCGTTTGACTTTAACAAAATAGGGACCAATTAATGGTAAACATAAATTTGAAGACTCAGTATTTTTTCAGATTTTTAAAGGAGCCACTGCAGTTCAATTGCCTTAAAATATGATTAGAATCTCAAACACGCAAGTACATTCCTTTCTTGGGGATATTCCCGTTTATTGAGTATGGAATCAGGAAGAATCAGAGCAGAAAACCGAAGCATATTGACACCCACCATTAACTAAGTTGACCCTACTTTTTTTGAATGTAGGCACTCCAATTAAATTACATTAAAATATGAATAAAATTTCAAGCACGTAAGTGTTCCCTGTTCTTGAGGAAATTCCCGCTTCTTGAATATGGAATCAGGATGAATTAGAGCAGCAAACCGAAGTATATTGACATCCACCATTTGCTAAGTTGAGCCTACTATTTTTGCATGTAGGAACTCTATTTAAATTGCATTAAAATATGAATAGAATCTCAAACACGCAAGTACTTTCCGTTCTTGGGCATATTCCCGTTTCTTGAGTATGGAATCAGGAGGAATCAGAGCAGAAAACCGAAGAATATTGACACCCACCATTAGCTAAGTTGATCCTACTATTTTTGAAGTTGGCATTCCAATTAAATTGAGTAGAATCTCATACACGTGTCTTCTTTCTCTTCTTCGGGATATTGATTGTCGGCGGCCGCGGTCCACAGGTAAGGACCGATCGATAGTCGGCGAGATTTGAATTATAGACACCGATGGTAATAAATCATACTCTCGGTGACACAGTTTTGCAGCTTAAAAATAAAAGTTCGAGAATATTGGAAATGAATGAGGGCTCTTCCAATGAATTCGATGGCAATAGAAATAGGCCTCCAGATTCTAAATGATAGTTGAAATCGGTCAGTTAGTTAACATATAGACAGCTGAGCAGTAATATAAATAAACAGTGTAAACTACAAACGAATATAAATTGATATCAATATAAATACAGTGACAAGGCCTACTATCAGTGATGTAAATAAGAAGTAGTTTAAATGTATTGTTAATGTTATCGTATAAATACTTCTGTGGCAGTTATCGCAACATACGAATAAAAAGTGATTTTAATCATATACGTATTGTGATTCATACTTTCGACAATGGCTTAATATCTAAATATTTTGTATATACTTCCAATGAAAATTTTATTGTTATTCTCTAACTTGTAAATATCGATTTCATTTATTGTATTCGAATTCTTTTGGGTCTTAATTCTTTTGTATTCNGTAGATGATGTTACACCATGTTCTCTTTTATTTACAATGTGGTAACAAATTTTTCGGAATGCCACTAAACGTATATTGTGCTAAGCCACCGAAAATTTCATAACATTTTTGTTGAATCGGTTAAATAGAAAGTTCCGCGGTGTAAAGCGTCTTTATTAGCGCAATATCTTGAATGAACGATGTGCATCATTACTATTATTAATAATACAGACATTTTCATGTCCTTTATTACACTCTTCTGTTTATTGAGTGCCACTCGTACCGGGGTTACATAAGAATAAATTTCGGCAACCGAAAGCATAATTTTAGAGACGATGAATGGCAAAATTAAATGCTTAATGATACGTAGAGTAAGCGTGAAAGTGGACCTGCATTATAAGAAGCTTAGTCATAATTATTGTAGTACCTGTACAACAAGAAAATTGTGACAAAATCGACCAATTAATTAAACACGATTATAAGTTTACTCACAGGCGTACCACAAGATGAAGAAGTTGTCTTCTTTTCGTATTTAGCTCTTAAAATATTCAGTTTTGTACTTTTCCTTCCCATATATTCCCTCGATTTTTATAAACATTTTTTCACAGATTAGCGTAAACATGTTTTGATTCGAACTTGTTGAATGGTCTCAAGAAGTCGGTTTAGGAGTTAATCAATAACTGCAGATAAATGTTTTCCAACGATCTATTATGTATATTAGGATCGGTAGGAATAGTTAAACCTAAATTACGCCGATCCAGCAGAGGTGAGGTCGAAATGTGGGCGGACAGTGCGGTGCAATACAAACCACAACAGACGACAGTAGCAATTTGTCACATTAACCTTGCAAAGTCGAAGAAGAACAGGGCCGCAAGCGACTATCTTTTTTTAACGTGAATAAATATATATATGCATAGGTACAAACAGTTTTATTCTTTTGATTTCCAGGAAAAATATGATTACGATGATCACCGTTGACCGTGGAACTAATTAAACCGACACAGTTTCAGGTTAAAACCAAGGCCTCAATATTGCCACTTATGTCCAAAAGCTTTAAAAACATGTCTCACTTCCGTCTATGAATTTTTCGTTTGAAATGTTAATTTGCATAGAGAATTTGCTCGTCACATATCTTAAAGTGGGATTACCCTACAGTTTTCAAGGTTCTGGATCATTAAATAAGCAGGTACTAAGAAAATGATATTGTAGCAACGTGGAAATGTAATTGAAAATAATTAGTAAGCGTTGAAACAATGGCTAACAAAAATAAAACAACACAGAGGGTGTGTTCTGAAATATAACCCAGCGTACTGGCCAATGCTGATGACGTCATGCATCGACGCCATATTGTACTGGTGTGCCACCATATTGTACTAGTGAGACAAGTGTGATGTAGTAGTACATCAAACGAGTGTGTGTGCATTAGACTTAGAGGAATGTTTTATTGCAAGAAACTTTAAAAACTTTTGGAGCAAAATTATTGCTTAACCGCACGACACAGCCCGCGTTTTCAAAGACAGCTGACAGTTGACGCTGACAGTATGTCAATAACATGTCAAGCAATGCTTTACAAATATTAAATTTTCGAAATGAAAATTTCAAAGATATACAATTGGTACACTTTTGTTTCACAGTTTATTTAGAACACTCTAACAATTGTTTCGGCTGCTAAACCATTATCAAATGGTTATCATTCTCTTTGATAATGGTTTAGCAGCCGAAACAATTGTTAGAGTGTTCTAAATAAACTGCGAAACAAAAGTGTACCAAGTATTTTATTTCTTATATCTTATTAAATATGTTTCACCAAGTGCCTAGCCAAGAATCAATTTCTTACATATGAAAATTTCTTTATATCAAAATTATAATAGTCTACATTACTCAAAAATAATGCACCGATCTATTTGTCCAAGAAATTTTAGAATCAGCACAGTAATCCTAACGATTATTCAACCTCTTATACTGACTAGCGCCCTCTCTTAATGTTTTAAATGTCATCAAAAGTCCAATCCAAACATGTACTTCCTGTTTGCAGATTCCATGACACAGATTTTGCGGAAAATTTAATGGTTATTCAACTGCTTTTGCATTTTAATAAAAATGAACTGTTACCTACTATTTATTTAGATTAGTTCTACGTCGAACGATAATCATAGTGACAACCTTGCTATTTTTTGGACAAGGCTGCCAACTATTTAATATAAAAAATAACCGCTTAATATACATTCAGATTCTACTGTTCATCTAGGGGGAAAATTTCTGCATTGGTATCACTTTTTCTCTGGGGAATGGGTACATATAACCACGAAATCATCTAAATATTGCATATTATTTCCCAAAGTCCGTGTTTACTTATACATATAAAGAAAACATCCTTATTTGATTTTACGATATTTTGCAACGTAAATCCTTGGCATACAGATAATGTCACATGATAATGAATAAGCTTTGAAAATACAATTATGAATTATGATGACTCTATTATGGCCGCTAAAACAGACTCAATGTCTTGAACGAAACTTTGTTACGGATATAATGTTTCAAAATTAACCTTGATATTGACTGTTTCTTAAATTTCTGTATGAGGCATTGACGTTTATTGCCGCTTCGTGCTAAAACAGCCTTTACGGGTTTGTTTTACCTTCAACAGTCGATAGTTATCATATCAGTATGTTTTTCTGCAGTTTTTGACATTAAACTGAAAAGAATGTATTAATATTTTCCTACACTATATTCACTTTCATGATAAAGTTCATGTGATTGTCGCAAAGCAAAACTTTAACCAGGCCCGTATTTAAAGTTAAAGATGCTGAAAAAAATAGGCTATGAGTACAGAAATTTTAAATGTTGTATATTATATTTCAAATCTACTAATCACCTGTAACATATACATACATATTATGTTTTGTACATTAAAATTATAATAATTACTATATCGAACTCATTTATATTGTTTCCTAAAGTTACCACACACTTCAAACAAACGGTTAATACAGAAATAATTTTATCAATAAAAATCGGCTATTATTACTACTATTACGTTTATAATTACCTTTACATAGCTGCTCTTGATGGTTCCAACTGAAATAAGTTTGTTATCTGTATCGAATAAAACGAATTTACTGTTATCTGACAAATGGCTAAATTTAAATTCCAAAAATGCCATTCTCATTTTTTTAGAATTCAAAACATTTAGGTTATCGATTAAAAGAGCGATACTTAGATCAATGAAAGATCTATAAATGCATTGAATTCTTTATACATACATGGATTATAAACGGAATGTGGTAGTAACCATGCCTAAAAAGAGAGGCGCGCCTAGGTGCGAGACATTTAGAACAATTAGCTTAACTTCCCATGCGTCAAAAATGTTAACTAGAATTGAACAGAGGAGCATGGAAAAAAGGGCGGAAGAACTATTAGGGGAAGATCAAGTTGGGTTTAGAAGAAATAGAGGAACGCGGGAAGCCATTCTAGCTTTACGGGTAGCAATAGAGAAAACGATAGAAAAAGGAAAGAGTGCGTACATAGGATTTGTAGATTTAGTAGGGATGAGTTGTAGAGTAGTTTGAATAAAGAGCAAGTGGCAGTTATAGAGCTGGAGCAGCAACGTAGAGAAATAAATATTAGGAAGGGAGTCAGACAGGGATGCACACTGTCACCGCTACTTTCTAATCTATACATCGAAGACGCGATCAACATCATTAAAGACAAAATAACTGTAGGGATAGATATACAGGGGCAAAAGATTAGTATGCTTAGATTTGCAGATGATATAGCAGGATTAGCATCTAGCAAGGAGGACCTAGAGATAGCTTTAAATAAAATGGAAGCGGTACTGACAAAACAGTACCGTATGAAAATAAATAAAAGTAAAACAAAAATACTGGTATGGAAGGGAAGAAAAAACAAGGACAGAACGAATATAAACATAGGAGACGAAAGATTAAAAAAAGTGGCTGTTTATACGAAGTCAGATAAGTCAGGACGGAAAGGGTAGTAGGGATATAAAACAGAGGATAGCGTAGGGTCTAGTCCCCTATGCCCGCGAACGATTAATTTAGAAATTCGAAAATGATTGTTAAAGATATATGTTGGGAGAGCGGCTCTGTACGGATCCGCAACATGGACAGTCGGCGCGGCAAAAAAAGTGAAGGTTACAAGCGTTCGAAATGTGGTGTTATAGGCTGATGATCAGGATACTGTGGATTGAGAAGGTTAGAAATGAAGAGGTATTAGAAAGAATAGGTGAACAAAGGACTCTATGGAAGTCAATAAGAAATAGGCGAGACAGGTTAGTAGACACTTTCTCATGCATTAAGGTCTAGTGAGAAACATATTAGAGGCAGAAACGGGAGTTAGGAAGAATAGAGATAGACCTAGATTAGATTACTGTTCGCAAATAGTTAAGGATGTGGGATGTTCTAGTTTTAGGAAAATGCTAAGAAGAACAGGATAGGAAAGAGTGGAGGTGCGTGTCCAACCAGTCTGAGAACTGACGACCTTATGATAATGATGAAGATCATAATTATGAGAAAAATATTGAGATGCATAAAATAATTGAATGCAACCCCGGAGGGCATAACGTTAAGTCGTTAGCTTCGAATTAACCAATAAGGCCTCATGCCACTCATGCATTAGTTGATGATTCCAAGTTCACCTTTGTTTTGATTTGACCTATCTTGAAACTGAACTGAGTATATTGACTTTTAACAGTACCTAGCCAATATAAAGAGAGACTCACGCATGCGTTGACTCTATTTCTTTCAGTATGATGTAATAAATCAGTTAGAGAGTTCAGTACCAAGTGAAATAGACAAATAAAGAATAGAGTAATTCTATAAGTATTCATTTTTGCTTTGATGGTATAGATCTTTAATAAAACAGTAAGAAAGTTATTTTTCCATGGTAAACGCAATTTCGATTATGACATTTCATTCGTTACATTTTGGAATGACTACATATATTATTCCTGAAAAAAGTTGTATTTTATCTCATTAGCCATTTTAATTGGTAAAAAGAACAACGGACGGTAAAAAAACCGTTTTCTTTCGTTTAATGCATCGGTGGCCCCGTTTTCGTGAAATAGCCTAGCGGTTGTGCTTACAAAACCAAGAATTATTGATCTCGTTATCGTTAGTGAAATAATTATCCGATTTTATTATGGAGAACCTCGTTAACGTTTTCTTTTTCCTTTCTTACATTTTTTAATAATAAGACGCCCTATTGTTTTTCGAAAGGCCTAAGCTCGAGCGTTTCGTAAACATCAAACAAAAGGACAGACGATAAATGAAACTTATGCAATATATATACCTACAGGGGGAAGCAGCAAACTTAGAGTGTTGTATATATTAGAGATATCGGTATTAGAAACAGAGTTGATGAATTTTACATATACATACATATTATGTTTTGTACATTAAAATTATAATAATTACTATATCGAACTCATTTATATTGTTTCCTAAAGTTACCACACACTTCAAACAAACGGTTAATACAGAAATAATTTTATCAATAAAAATCGGCTATTATTACTACTATTACGTTTATAATTACCTTTACATAGCTGCTCTTGATGGTTCCAACTGAAATAAGTTTGTTATCTGTATCGAATAAAACGAATTTACTGTTATCTGACAAATGGCTAAATTTAAATTCCAAAAATGCCATTCTCATTTTTTTAGAATTCAAAACATTTAGGTTATCGATTAAAAGAGCGATACTTAGATCAATGAAAGATCTATAAATGCATTGAATTCTTTATACATACATGGATTATAAACGGAATGTGGTAGTAACCATGCCTAAAAAGAGAGGCGCGCCTAGGTGCGAGACATTTAGAACAATTAGCTTAACTTCCCATGCGTCAAAAATGTTAACTAGAATTGAACAGAGGAGCATGGAAAAAAGGGCGGAAGAACTATTAGGGGAAGATCAAGTTGGGTTTAGAAGAAATAGAGGAACGCGGGAAGCCATTCTAGCTTTACGGGTAGCAATAGAGAAAACGATAGAAAAAGGAAAGAGTGCGTACATAGGATTTGTAGATTTAGTAGGGATGAGTTGTAGAGTAGTTTGAATAAAGAGCAAGTGGCAGTTATAGAGCTGGAGCAGCAACGTAGAGAAATAAATATTAGGAAGGGAGTCAGACAGGGATGCACACTGTCACCGCTACTTTCTAATCTATACATCGAAGACGCGATCAACATCATTAAAGACAAAATAACTGTAGGGATAGATATACAGGGGCAAAAGATTAGTATGCTTAGATTTGCAGATGATATAGCAGGATTAGCATCTAGCAAGGAGGACCTAGAGATAGCTTTAAATAAAATGGAAGCGGTACTGACAAAACAGTACCGTATGAAAATAAATAAAAGTAAAACAAAAATACTGGTATGGAAGGGAAGAAAAAACAAGGACAGAACGAATATAAACATAGGAGACGAAAGATTAAAAAAAGTGGCTGTTTATACGAAGTCAGATAAGTCAGGACGGAAAGGGTAGTAGGGATATAAAACAGAGGATAGCGTAGGGTCTAGTCCCCTATGCCCGCGAACGATTAATTTAGAAATTCGAAAATGATTGTTAAAGATATATGTTGGGAGAGCGGCTCTGTACGGATCCGCAACATGGACAGTCGGCGCGGCAAAAAAAGTGAAGGTTACAAGCGTTCGAAATGTGGTGTTATAGGCTGATGATCAGGATACTGTGGATTGAGAAGGTTAGAAATGAAGAGGTATTAGAAAGAATAGGTGAACAAAGGACTCTATGGAAGTCAATAAGAAATAGGCGAGACAGGTTAGTAGACACTTTCTCATGCATTAAGGTCTAGTGAGAAACATATTAGAGGCAGAAACGGGAGTTAGGAAGAATAGAGATAGACCTAGATTAGATTACTGTTCGCAAATAGTTAAGGATGTGGGATGTTCTAGTTTTAGGAAAATGCTAAGAAGAACAGGATAGGAAAGAGTGGAGGTGCGTGTCCAACCAGTCTGAGAACTGACGACCTTATGATAATGATGAAGATCATAATTATGAGAAAAATATTGAGATGCATAAAATAATTGAATGCAACCCCGGAGGGCATAACGTTAAGTCGTTAGCTTCGAATTAACCAATAAGGCCTCATGCCACTCATGCATTAGTTGATGATTCCAAGTTCACCTTTGTTTTGATTTGACCTATCTTGAAACTGAACTGAGTATATTGACTTTTAACAGTACCTAGCCAATATAAAGAGAGACTCACGCATGCGTTGACTCTATTTCTTTCAGTATGATGTAATAAATCAGTTAGAGAGTTCAGTACCAAGTGAAATAGACAAATAAAGAATAGAGTAATTCTATAAGTATTCATTTTTGCTTTGATGGTATAGATCTTTAATAAAACAGTAAGAAAGTTATTTTTCCATGGTAAACGCAATTTCGATTATGACATTTCATTCGTTACATTTTGGAATGACTACATATATTATTCCTGAAAAAAGTTGTATTTTATCTCATTAGCCATTTTAATTGGTAAAAAGAACAACGGACGGTAAAAAAACCGTTTTCTTTCGTTTAATGCATCGGTGGCCCCGTTTTCGTGAAATAGCCTAGCGGTTGTGCTTACAAAACCAAGAATTATTGATCTCGTTATCGTTAGTGAAATAATTATCCGATTTTATTATGGAGAACCTCGTTAACGTTTTCTTTTTCCTTTCTTACATTTTTTAATAATAAGACGCCCTATTGTTTTTCGAAAGGCCTAAGCTCGAGCGTTTCGTAAACATCAAACAAAAGGACAGACGATAAATGAAACTTATGCAATATATATACCTACAGGGGGAAGCAGCAGCAAACTTAGAG